>NC_049996.1:3529447-3597965 GCF_000003815.2 Branchiostoma floridae
TTAGAGGCAGATATGAAAAAAACTGAGAAAAAAGCATCAAGGTATTGGCCCATTCTACCCCTGTGCCAAATTTCAGGTCATTCGGTCCAGGAACGGCGGAGATGAATCACTTTGAAGATTTGACAGGAGAAAGAAGAAAGAAACATTACGAATACAATATATTTCACCATACTATGTATGGCTGAAATATAACAACAGTACACATCATATACAACCCCTTCCCCCTCAGTAGTGGCAAGGTGAGTGGCAAGGTATTGGACCTAGCTGAGCAGAGCATGGGGCATTAACAAACATACAGGTTGACACATAAAAACATGTAACATACATTCATTCCTGCATCTTAATGCTAACTGACACTTGATGGTTGGGACATCTGTTTCAAATTTGATGTTTTGGCAAACAGCCCTCATCCTAGGGGACCAACTGTTGTCTTGGGTTAATGTTACCACTGACCCAGTTTTTCCACAATTAGCAAGGAAATTTCATAAGAGGCCCAACAATCCTTTCTGTACTTATTAGGCCTGACTGGAAGTATAACCAAAGAGAACATACTGTGTTCATATGTCAAAGAACTGTGGATGCTGGTTGTTATATTTCAGCCATACATAGTATGGTGAAATATATTGTTATATTTCAGCCATACATAGTATGGTGAAATATATTGTATTCGTAATGTTTCTTTCTTTCTTTCTTTCTTTCTTTCTCCTGTCAAATCTTCAAAGTGATTCATCTCCGCCGTTCCTGGACCGAATGACCTGAAATTTGGCACAGGGGTAGAATGGGCCAATACCTTGATGCTTTTTTCTCAGTTTTTTCATATCTGCCTCTAAAATGATTTTATTGAGATTTTTTGGTCAATTTTAGACCAAAACTGTATATTTTGGCCCCTGTACCCTGGTATTACAACCAAATGAGCTGAAATTTGACAGAGATGTGCCTTGATAATGCTCCCATATAAATTCGATAACACTTTTGGTGTACAGTACAACAAAATGCTTATTTTTGCGATTTTTTGACCAATTTTTGACCAAAAAAGGACACTTTTGGCCCCTGTACCCTGGTATTACAACCAAATGAGCTGAAATTTGACAGAGATGTGCCTTGATAATGCCCCCATATAAATTCAATAACACTTTTGGTGTGCAGTACAACAAAATGCTTATTTTTGCGATTTTTTGACCAATTTTTGACCAAAAAAGGACACTTTTGGCCCCTGTACCCTGGTATTACAACCAAATGAGCTGAAATTTGACAGAGATGTGCCTTGATAATGCTCCCATATAAATTCGATAACACTTTTGGTGTACAGTACAACAAAATGCTTATTTTTGCGATTTTTTGACCAATTTTTGACCAAAAAAGGACACTTTTGGCCCCTGTACCCTGGTATTACAACCAAATGAGCTGAAATTTGACAGAGATGTGCCTTGATAATGCTCCCATATAAATTCGATAACACTTTTGGTGTACAGTACAACAAAATGCTTATTTTTGCGATTTTTTGACCAATTTTTGACCAAAAAAGGACACTTTTGGCCCCTGTACCCTGGTATTACAACCAAAATGAGCTGAAATTTGACAGAGATGTGCCTTGATAATGCCCCCATATAAATTCAATAACACTTTTGGTGTACAGTACAACAAAATGCTTATTTTTGCGATTTTTTGACCAATTTTTGACCAAAAAAGGACACTTTTGGCTCCTGTACCTTGGTATTGCAATCGAATGAGCTGAAATTTGGTATAGATAGGCATTAGATACTTGGTAACAAGATTCAAGTAAAATTTTTGACATAAACAGCTTTAAAATGATTAATTTTGGCACTTTTCTGAGGGGAAATTTGTTTTCTTTTGGCCTCCTGACGTGACCTTCCGTGACCCCGCACAGAGCCACACCTGTGCGCGTCAGCCGGAGAGTTAATTGAATCAAAGACCTAGCCAATCAGCGAAGAGGAGGCCAAAGGCTAATTAATATTCATAAGCGGGGCCTCATGATCCCGTATATAGCAGTGTTCCCGCCAGGGGGAGCGAAGCCCGCCTAAGGCTCTCGCATTTTAGACTATTCAGAAGGCTTTATATTGTATTAGTTCTTAGGGGCATATCTATGATAATCGCAGCAGTCACTTAACTTCTCTTCAGGAGTTTAGCGTAACACTATTTCAGGTCAAACCGTCAAAGGCAACTAAAAACAAACTTTAACGTTACTGAGTTCAACAGTACTTATAACTTGTTATCCGAAGTTGAAACGCTAGCGATGGTATTTTCGCTGCGCTGTTAGCTCCGTGCGACTGTTGTTGACGGTCTTATAACGGTATATTTTGCACCCCTGTACCCTGGTATGAGTAACATTTGGTATAGATAGGCATAAGATAGTTGGTAAAATGATCCAAGTAAAATTTTTGGCATAAAGTACTGTAAAAGGCTTAATTACAGCACTTTTTTTAGGGGAAATTGGTTTTCTTTCGTTCTCCATGCCATGACCTTTCGGACGTTCACCCCACAGAGCCGACATCTGCACCTGCGTCTATCCGGCAGGAAGAGTTAATTCAATTAATGGTTCAGCCAATCAGCGAAGAGGAAAGCGAAGGCTAATTAATATTCATAAGCGGGACCACACAATACGTTTACTTGAAGACTCAGGCCGTACAGACTTCTCGCCAGGATTTTTTCAAAGCGTCGGACAGGGGTCCGGGGGCCGCCGAATGTCCCTGGCGGGGTCCAGGGGCAGGGCCACTGTGGGGGGGACCCAGGTGGGCGAAGCCCCCCCGGAAGCTCTTGCATTTTAGACTATTGAGAAGGCTTCTTTTATCAGTTTTTTTAGGGCCATATCTACGATAATCGTAGCAGTCACTTACTTCTCTTCAGCAGTTTGACTTTAAAATATTTCGGGTCAAAGCTTCAAAGACAACTAAAACCTCATAAACAACAAACTTTACTTAGCTCAACAGTATACAAAAATATTGTACGGGTTGCCATCCTTAGTTGAAGCGCTTATTTATAGCGCTAGTATCTTCGCTGCGCCGTTAGCCGCCGTGCGACTTTTGTTGACGGTCTGATATCCCTACGTCGCCGCCTCGCTGATATTCCCACGGACATGTTTCAAGAAAAATACCCAGCAAAAAAACGCTGTTCTGCGTCAAATTCTATTCTATAAAACATGTGGGACTCAGTGTTCCAGTCTAAATATTTTGTAGAAGCACCGCTGTAGGAAAGAAGGTCCAAGCAATGTAAAACATCACGTAGCATGAAGATCGCTGTCAACTGGCACACAGCACATGACTGTTTGAAACTCTAAGTCTAATCAACAGCCGTGTTTGATTGATAGCCGGCGGTCCTTTGATGAAGTCGGCGAAAGGTGCGTTAGTTAGAAAATCTGCGTTTAGTTTTGATACGTAATTATAAGTTAGACAGTGGCGAGAATGATTATTTTCTCATCAATATTTCTCTTCAGAATTATTTGAACTTAATTGTACATCTAAACAATTGGCTTACCTGTGCAATGTTTATATGATTAATGATCAGTGTACTGAAATCATGTGTAACGTATGGCTCCTAGTCAATAGATCAGCATTTTTCTCTATAGTGACCACCTGTCTATAGTGGCCACATTTCTATCACTGGACTGGAACTTGCGAAAACTGCTGTATTTTCTCCAGAGCAAATGTATGTGTTCCTAGTGCTGTTGTTGTTTGACATAAACTTTGAACATTTAAATTGTAAGTAACTTTAAACTGCCAGAGTTTCAGCCCAATAAAACACTCTCAGCGCCAGGGTATGAACAGACTGACCAGACAGACGAAAGAAATCCTCGAACAAGGTTCAATCGTATCTTCCGGGTCTGGCAGGACTGAGTTGTTAAACTAAAATAAGAATAGGCTCAATGGCTGATTGCATACAAAGTAAAACAGTTTAACAGTTTTACAGCTTGAAGAAAACAAACGCTCCTACAGTACCTGCACCTGCTTGATAATTATTAAATCGTATTCCCTACTTGAATAAAAAAAGTTCACTGCAATAATAAATGTACCCACATCACAAGGAGCTTATACTTTTTTAAACTTACACCTAGTTATCGTACTGAAAATTGTTAATGACATTACATGAAGTCATTCAACAATTTTCAGTCATGATGAAAATTTTCTGAATGGAAGGTGTGATTATTGTCATTTTCTGAAAAATAGAAGCAAGCTCTGTCTTTACCTGGAATCAATTCACAATACCAGTTCACTTTGGGGGATAATGTACTGTTAAGAGGATGTTCCATTTTTGCGCAGGGGTGATTTGGAACAGTCCAATGTTGCGTGGGAAGGGGTATGGCTGAAATATGCTGTATTTGCTCTTAAGCAAATGTCGGCCTTTCTAGTATTCGTAATGTTTCTTTCTTTCTTTCTTTCTTTCTCCTGTCAAATCTTCAAAGTGATTCATCTCCGCCGTTCCTGGACCGAATGACCTGAAATTTGGCACAGGGGTAGAATGGGCCAATACCTTGATGCTTTCTTCTCAGTTTTTTCATATCTGCCTCTAAAATGATTTTATTGAGATTTTTTGGTCAATTTTAGACCAAAACTGTATATTTTGGCCCCTGTGCCCTGGTATTACAACCAAATGAGCTGAAATTTGACAGAGATGTGCCTTGATAATGCTCCCATATAAATTCGATAACACTTTTGGTGTACAGTACAACAAAATGCTTATTTTTGCGATTTTTTGACCAATTTTTGACCAAAAAAGGACACTTTTGGCCCCTGTACCCTGGTATTACAACCAAATGAGCTGAAATTTGACAGAGATGTGCCTTGATAATGCCCCCATATAAATTCAATAACACTTTTGGTGTACAGAACAACAAAATGCTTATTTTTGCGATTTTTTGACCAATTTTTGACCAAAAAAGGACACTTTTGGCTCCTGTACCTTGGTATTGCAACCGAATGACCTGAAATTTGGTATAGATAGGCATTAGATACTTGGTAACAAGATTCAAGTAAAATTTTTTGACATAAACAACTTTAAAATGATTAATTTTGGCACTTTTCTGAGGGGAAATTTGTTTTCTTTTGGCCTCCTGACGTGACCTTCCGTGACCCCGCACAGAGCCACACCTGTGCGCGTCAGCCGGAGAGTTAATTGAATCAAAGACCTAGCCAATCAGCGAAGAGGAGGCCAAAGGCTAATTAATATTTATAAGCGGGGCCTCGTGATCCCGTATATAGCAGTGTTCCCGCCAGGGGGAGCGAAGCCCGCCTAAGGCTCTCGCATTTTAGACTATTCAGAAGGCTTTATATTGTATCAGTTCTTAGGGGCATATCTATGATAATCGCAGCAGTCACTTAACTTCTCTTCAGGAGTTTAGCGTAACACTAGTACTATTTCAGGTCAAACCGTCAAAGGCAACTAAAAACAAACTTTAACGTTACTGAGTTCAACAGCACTTATAACTTGTTATCCGAAGTTGAAACGCTAGCGATGGTATTTTCGCTGCGCTGTTAGCTCCGTGCGACTGTTGTTGACGGTCTTATAACGGTATATTTTGCACCCCTGTACCCTGGTATGAGTAACATTTGGTATAGATAGGCATAAGATAGTTGGTAAAATGATCCAAGTAAAATTTTTGGCATAAAGTACTGTAAAAGGCTTAATTACAGCACTTTTTTTAGGGGAAATTGGTTTTCTTTCGTTCTCCATGCCGTGACCTTTCGGACGTTCACCCCACAGAGCCGACATCTGCACCTGCGTCTCGAGCCGGCAGGAAGAGTTAATTCAATTAATGGCTCAGCCAATCAGCGAAGAGGAAAGCGAAGGCTAATTAATATTCATAAGCGGGACCACACAATACGTTTACTTGAAGACTCAGGCCGTACAGACTTCTCGCCAGGATTTTTTCAAAGCGTCGGACAGGGGTCCGGGGGCCGCCGAATGCCCCTGGCGGGGTCCAGGGGCAGGGCCACTGTGGGGGGGACCCAGGTGGGCGAAGCCCCCCCGGAAGCTCTTGCATTTTAGACTATTGAGAAGGCTTCTTTTATCAGTTTTTTTAGGGCCATATCTACGATAATCGTAGCAGTCACTTACTTCTCTTCAGCAGTTTGACTTTAAAATATTTCGGGTCAAAGCTTCAAAGACAACTAAAACCTCATAAACAACAAACTTTACTTAGCTCAACAGTATACAAAAATATTGTACGGGTTGCCATCCTTAGTTGAAGCGCTTATTTATAGCGCTAGTATCTTCGCTGCGCCGTTAGCCGCCGTGCGACTTTTGTTGACGGTCTGATATCCCTACGTCGCCGCCTCGCTGATATTCCCACGGACATGTTTCAAGAAAAATACCCAACAAAAAACGCTGTTCTGCGTCAAATTCTATTCTATAAAACATGTGGGACTCAGTGTTACAGTCTAAATATTTTGTAGAAGCACCGCTGTAGGAAAGAAGGTCCAAGCAATGTAAAACATCACGTAGCATGAAGTTCGCTGTCAACTGGCACACAGCATATGACTGTTTGAAACTCTAAGTCTAATCAACAGCCGTGTTTGATTGATAGCCGGCGGTCCTTTGATGAAGTCGGCGAAAGGTGCGTTAGTTAGAAAATCTGCGTTTAGTTTTGATACGTAATTATAAGTTAGACAGTGGCGAGAATGATTATTTTCTCATCAATATTTCTCTTCAGAATTATTTGAACTTAATTGTACATCTAAACAATTGGCTTACCTGTGCAATGTTTATATGATTAATGATCAGTGTACTGAAATCATGTGTAACGTATGGCTCCTAGTCCATAGATCAGCATTTTTCTCTATAGTGACCACCCGTCTATAGTGGCCACATTTCTATCACTGGACTGGAACTTGCGAAAACTGCTGTATTTTCTCCAGAGCAAATGTATGTGTTCCTAGTTGTTTGACATAAACTTTGAACATTTAAATTGTAAGTAACTTTAAACTGCCAGAGTTTCAGCCCAATAAAACACTCTCAGCGCCAGGGTATGAACAGACTGACCATACAGACGAAAATAAATCCTCGAACAAGGTTCAATCGTATCTTCCGGGTCTGGCAGGAAGTTGTTAAACTAAAATAAGAATAGGCTTGATGGCTGATTGCATACAAAGTAAAACAGTTTAACAGTTTTACAGCTTGCAATTGAAGAAAACAAACGCTCCTACAGTACCTGCACCTGCTTGATAATTATTAAATCGTATGCCCTACTTGAATAAAAAAAGTTCACTGCAATAATAAATGTACCCACATCACGAGGAGCTTATACTTTTTTAAACTTACACCTAGTTATCGTACTGAAAATTGTTAATGACATTACATGAAGTCATTCAACAATTTTCAGTCATGATGAAAATTTTCTGAATGGAAGGTGTGATTATTGTCATTTTCTGAAAAATAGAAGCAAGCTCTGTCTTTACCTGGAATCAATTCACAATACCAGTCCACTTTGGGGGATAATGTACTGTTAAGAGGATGTTCCATTTTTGCGCAGGGGTGATTTGGAACAGTCCAATGTTGCGTGGGAAGGGGTATAGCTGAAATATGCTGTATTTGCTCTTAAGCAAATGTCGGCCTTTCTAGTTGGAATTTAGTTTATGATTGTTTTCTTCCAGTCTTGGATGAGTTATTCTTTGCAAGCGGCCCCAGCAATATGATCAACTGTTACCTTTCCCCATCCCACCCACAGCTGGAATTGTCACTGACCCAGTTTTTACTAAGGAAAAACTTCAGCTACAGGCTAACCCCCATGCATAGCCTTGGGGCCCAGAAAAGGTAGTCTTTCAGGCTAGCCAGCCCAGCTCCTGGGCCCAGGCTTTTCCGTAAACCCGTTTCAGTTACATGGTATATAGTTACATGGAGGGTTTGCTTATAATTAAGCCCTTTGAATAACATGTTTGAGGCATCATTTTACATCCCATCTGAAAAACCTGTGCAGCCCCAACCAAGATATCCTCACCTTGGATTGAACAGGGGTCTCCTAAAAACTACTCCCAGAACCAGGAGCTCAAAGTCTTTGGTTTGAACCTGCAACGTAATTAATGCAAAGCAAGCACCAGGCTAATTGCATTGGATGAATAAAAAAAGAAGTTAAAAATTTTTTCTAATCACGTGCACCTTGGTTGAATTACATAAAATTTGGTTACAAACTCTCATCAAGTGTAGTAATATGTTAGCAGCAACACTATACAGTAGCAAATTAGATTCTTCTCTGTTCTTCCATAACAACTTGATGCACATCGATAAAACATTGAGCAGCATCACAGGTGAGACAGGTCCACCTCCTCCCAGAAAAATATGTTGTGGTGATTTATAAGCTAAAACCCTTGTGTACCGTTTCATTAATAGAGAAGTCATTTTAGTCTACTGTAAATTCATTGAAGTTTGCGGGGATTTAACTTCACGGTAGCGGGAAAAAGGTCTTTTCACGGTGGTTTTAAGTTCGCGGTGAAGTGGCCACCGCGAAAAACCACGAACATTAAACCACCGCAAACATTTCTGCATTTACAGTAACTTGCCCCTCAATAGTTTCAGAGGTTCAAGATTTCAAAATGATCACGGGTAGGCTACCTATCCCTCCAAGAATTTCAAAATAATTTATCAGAAATAACTCTAAAGGCCCCCCCCCCCCCCCAAGACTTTCTACTGCTGCCTTTGTTGATGACCCTTAGAATGTTACACTTTGAGCTGAAACACAGCTTTGAGTGAGAGATGGTCGGAAGGGAAGACCCTGTTGGGACAGCCGGTGAGTGGCGCAATGGCTGACTCCGGTACCGTGTCCAACACCTCTGTCACGCGTACGCTGTCCGAGCTGTACCAGATGTAGTCCAGGCACTCCACAAACGCACCATCGTAGTCTGTGAAGTCTGGTTCTTTTCCCTGGTAGAATTAAAACATTGTTAGATATGGGCTATTGATTGTAGCGTCTTGTTGGCATAACTGTGAGTTAGGATGTTTGGCCCCAAAACCATCTACATGTAATTAGGTCCTGGGTTCAAATCCCATGACATGCCACTGATGTTGTGCCTGAATGCCAAAGGAAAGGCACTTAGGCCAACTTTCCTCACTTCACCCAGGTATAAAAATGGGTACCTGACTTTAGTTGGGCAGTACAAGGCAGTGGAAGGAGAGGTTTGGGCTCCAATTACATACCCTAGACACAGTGGATATTAAAAAACCCACCTGTGGTCTCAAAAAGGCTATGGGACCTTTACCGTTACCTTTTTATCTTATTGATGATTTTCAGAAGCAATGCTTTTAATAAGGGCCTCATTCAAGTGTAGCAATCCCTGAGTATAGAGACCAAAATTGAATTTGTGTGATCCTCGGTTCCTTAATTGGCATATGATAAAATACATACTAATATGGCTTAAAAACAACAAAATGCTTAAAACACGCCAAAATTTGTCACATCTCTGGTCACAGGTTTTTGCCAGAGTTGGTTGCTGGGTAACTGAAACACAACATTTTGGTAGGTAGATATAGACTACAACACAGGATATTCTGTAATGCCTGAGGTACGGCCCAACCACATTACAATGCTACAAAATGCTCCAGTATTAAGAATGATTTTTAATGGCATTTTCAAACAACAGGAAAAGTGTTTATATTTGTTGCAAATGTGTATGTGTATACTAGCTGAATAACACTGGCATTGTTGTGAAATATAAAAAGAAAATGTTCAAATTGCATTCATATGAACTTAAACTAATCAAACTGAACGACTGTACCTTGACTTCAGCATAGGCACTCTTCAGAGACTTAGATGGATGTGAGAATACGCTGGATGGCAACAGTTCAATCAAACACTTACTCTGGAAGGAAGGAACAAAAAAAGAACAATTTCACAATTTCATTGACATCTACAATATCATGCAGCAGAAGGTAATAGTCGATGCGCATGAGCTTCATGTCTAAATCACTAGAGGGCACTGCTGCATGGTGTTTGGAGATATATAAAGCACTGTACTGATACATGTAAAGTGCACCTTTAGGTACAAATGGTGTTTTGAAAATGATAATAGCAGTGCCCCTAGTCTTTATTTCTCCAACGTTAGCAGTAGCTTTCAATGAGAGTTATCATTTTAGTATTTGATGAATCAATTAAAGAGGTGAGAATAGTCCGGCTAGAACCAAAAAACTGAAACAGTTTGATTTGTTGGTTCTAAGTTTCAAAATTAAATGCTCAACCAGAAAAACATAATGAAAACAAAGCCTGATGACAAGGTTTATGTCTTGATGCACAGAGTTTTATGGAGTGAATGCAGTCACATTAAAGTTTTCTCCCCTGCCATGATTGGTTAAAGACCCCCAACTGTATTTTTTTAATCCATAACAGTGACCACTAAGTCCCTGATTCGCTACTGTGAAAGCCTGCTGACCAACTGTGGTGTGTTGTAGCTGGCTACCTGGCTACCTGTGGTGTGAGTGGTCATCAATCCTAAGTTCTCCTCCCTCTGATCAAGGGCCTTGGAGAACCTTTCTACAAGCATCCTGCCATACCCCAACACGAAAGATATTTGAGGTTGGGGTATGGTATCCAGGCTATCTGTTTTTCTGATGTCTGCTTGCTACGGGTACCTAACCTAACTTTTAAGTCCCCAAAAAACAAGGAAATTGGCTGGTGTTGCCTAAAATACATGAAGTACATAGAACTGTGGGATTGTGTGGGGCAGGGTTGTAGCCAGCCTGAAATCATTTTCAGTCCCCTTGATTTTGAATGGGAATCCTATCGAGCACCAAAGGCATGGTGTGACGTTGCACGTCATTTCTAGGGGATCTGGGTCCCAGAAAATTTTTAAATCCAGACCCTCTGAAACACTATTTCCTGCATTTTGAGGTGCAAATTTTGCTTGTAGACTAAGTTGTTCAATTATAGCATCTGTTTTGGTGAAGAAGAACACATGGGTTTCAGTTTTTTTTTTATATCTTTACATATCAATTTTTGTCTGTCCCAGAGGATGGAATGGGAAAAACTTTTTTCAGTCCCCAGCTGCAAAATTCCTTCAAAGGACTGAAGGACAGGTGCTGGCTACAACCCTGGTGTGGGGTAACTCCAGAACCCAGAAGCACAAAACATGAAACTTCACCCAGGGGTCAAAATGGGTACACTTCAGTTGGGGAGGTAAAAGGTGATAGAAACAGAGGGATGGGCTCTGACTTCCAATACCGTACCCGAAACACAGTGGATAACAACTAACTGAGGCCCAACGTCCTCAAAAAGGCTATGGAACTGCCTTTAGGCCACAGCAAGTAAATTTTATGGATGACATCCGCGCTCATTAATTTTTGCCTGATTTCAGAAAAAAAAACAAGAATTTTTTTCTTCTTCAGGGAAGGCTGGATAGGCGAAAATGGGTAAAGGTTGTACCCTAATTATTGCATGTAGAATTGACACTAGAGACTCTGTAGCATTGACTGTAGTTGCAGAAGTGAAACTTGATAGATAGTTGTAAGAGTGGCACAACTATGGAAGCTATGAGTGTAGTTGCCAAGATGGTTAATGATACCAGTCTACCACACTAGTGTCACTTTAACTACACTGGTGCGCTTCTTAAATACAGGAATGAATGCCTTGTTGGCTGTGATGCCATATTTTGTCACATCAAGTCTTGTTACAACGTCTATTTTGAAAATATGCCATCTTGTTTTTTTTGCCCATCTTGTTTTTTTTTTGCCCTATCTCATTATTTTTGTAGTCTGCAGAGGATGTCATCCATAGAATTTACTTGCTGTGGCCTTAGTAACCATTCACCTTTACATGGACACAACCATATGAAAATCTGCTAACCCACCTGATTGTCGGACACCTTGAACGGCCGAAGAGCGCGGAACATCTCGTACCCTCCCCCGCCGAGGTATCCCCTGGTGAGGATCCCGTACGCTGGACTGAACGGGCTCGAGTTGAAGTCTCCGCACAGGATGTGCGGTTGGTCCACGCCTCCCGCAAACTTCACCAACTCGTTCATGGCCACAGAGATCTGTAGAAATTTTTTAACAAAAATGCTTCTGCTGTTCCAGAGAAAGCTGCTAGGGAGACGAAACATACACCACTTCTTCCTTACATCAAAGGCTATCAGCCCATTTAGACCATAGCATGTCCTGGACAAAAGATACAAAAAACAGAATTTCTGCTGCAGTACCAAGGTCATAAACAGGGGGCCATAACTGGCCTTGACGTTCGTCTTTCCAAGACCTATCCAAATACCAAATATTATGATCATAACCAATCCAGACTTAAGGTAAATTGGCATTTTGATCTTCCATTGTTTTCTTATTAATGAATTAAGAAAGAATTGAGCCGTAACGAATATTGATAGATGGGCATGAAATATTTCTAAATCTAATTTTTGGGGAGCCAAATCGATGACGTCATCAGGTTTTATTGCCTCTAATATTATTTTTCTATGACAAAATACAGCACTTTGGCACATAACACTGCAATGAAACTTCGTTTTTCGTTGCATAATGATGAAAGCTACAAACTCACGGTTGCGCAAATTGATATCTAGTTATCTGTAGTAATTAGAAAATGTTTGTTTTCATATAATTAAAAAGATAATAATTCTTCATAACTACAGATCGTTAGTAGATATCAATTTGCGCAACAGTGAGTTTGTAGCTTTCATCATTATACACATGAAAAACATAGTTTCATTGCACTGGTATGTACCAAAGTGCTGTATTTTGTCATAGAAAAAATAATATTAGGGCAATAAAACCTGATGACGTCATCAATTTGGCTCCCAAAAAATCAGATTTAAATCTTTTTAATGCCCATCTATCAATATTCGTTACGGCTCAATTCTTTCTTAATTCATTAATGAGAAAACAATGCAAGGTCAAAATGCCAATTTAGCCAACCTAGATACCTTAATCTAGAATTATTCTGACCAAAATATGAAAACACAAACACACCAAAAACAATACCTCCATTCATGGACGTAATGATTACATTACATAATGTACTTTAGCCTGACATACCTGCAGAGACTGCACATCCACCTCCACATGCTGGGGGGCGCTTGGTATCAGTCCCATCCACCAGATCACATGTAAGGTCCCCACACTGACCTCACGACCCGTCTCCTTACAGCAAAGCTTACACATCATCATCACGCTAGACTTCTCCAAGTACTTGTAAACGTAAACTCTCTCCGATTCCGCCACATGACTCTTGATTAGTTCTTTGAACTTGGAGTTGAAGTCAAAGGAAGCAAAGTCCACGACACTAAACCTAGATGTCCGAAAAAACATTGCGACTCCTTCCGGAGTCCCAAGAACTTTCTCTTTGAATCTGTATCCATCGTAGCCTTGTTCTTGCATCATGGGTAAGAGGCTCTCGTTGTAGTAGGTTGTTCCAACTTCTTGTAGACAGACGATGTCGCCGTTAAGGTAGCGTAATTCCGCTTCTAGCTGTCGCTGGCGAGCGGACATCGGGAGGCATTCTTCGGGACAGTACGGGTACATTTGAGGCGTGACGTGACAGTCGGCTAGGATGTTGTAGGAAACGATGGAGAAGTTTTGGGACTGGTTTTCGACGGGGTCTTTGTCGTTGAGTGGACGGCGAAGAACTTTTCTGTTGAAGAATGCTTCAGAGCTAGTGTCTGTTGTTTGGTCCATGTTGATTCTGTTAAAAAGATCCATACACAATTGAATAGTTTAAAGAGTTTAGTGCCAATGATACAACGAATGTACATGGCAGCCTTGTCAAAAACTTTTAGAGTAGTAGGAGCATAATATCTGAAAGTAGCAGGCAAGCCGCAAAGCGGGTTGCGGCTCGCCACGAAGTGGTGAGCAGGGGGTAGGTACGGGAAGGGGGTCGCTCCCCTCCTGTAGGGGGGTTTGGGGGGCCTCCCCCAGGAAAAATTTGTAAATTTTGACCCCGAAACATGGTTTTTGGTGTATTCTGGGCAATTTTTCTTGTCAGCTTATATCTTTAATAGTTTACATCTTGGAATTAACCTCTACCATTTTGTGAAAGAATCCATCCACAATGAGGCATGTTGTGTTTCTAGTTATAGTCCAGAAAATAGTCACAGGCACACAGAGCTAGATATGTGCACTCAAAGGTCCAGATATTAGAACTCCGCCTCCTTGGAGGTGTGGTGGCAGTGCCTGCTGCAATCTCAGATAATATAAACAACAGAGAAAACCTAATACATGTGTGGGACATTCGTCAAAATGACAGTTTTCAGATCCCGGGAAGACCCAGTAAGCTATCAGAAAACTGCCAGAGGTTTATCAACACAAATTGCTGGGGGATTTTGTAACAAAAGTAGGCGGCTGAAAAATGTAAAGTAGGCGGGGAAAATAGCCGGCAGCCGGCTTGATTTGACAAGGCTGCATGGCCTTCAAGTGTGATTTAATGAATGTATATTGACAGAGCATTCAATTATTGAGTAACTTCTAGGCCATTTTGATTTGATTATAACTTATCATGATAAGGATGACATTTTCAGAGAACCCCAAAACAAATGCGACCATACGAAAAGAAAAGACTTTGGCAAAAAAAGTTGCCTTAAATGATATTATGAATTAGCTAAGTGGTCAGGAAGATTGAACAAATGCCTAACAAGCAGATAGGCATGCTGATAGGGCTCCCTTGGAAATCAGTTACTACGTTAACTGAAGGGACTACCCTAAAGATCAATAAATAAAAATAAATAGATAGGCAAATGCCTAACAAACAATGGTATTTGTTACCAATCAACAATAATCAACAATAGATTAAGTTTTGTTCTTTTATGGTGCAATTTATAGTACAGCGTGACTGTATATAGAATTGTTCAAGTACAAGCTGAAAAAGTGTATTGAATTCGACGTGATCGTATGGACATACACGCCCCCCTCCCCAAAACTAAAATCAAAATGTCTTGACCGAAAAAAAGAAGTTTAGGAATTCTGAGTCGTGTTTTTGGGCTTCAAGAAGTATAGAAAGATCTTGTTCATGTTCAAGAACATAAAATCAAAGCATACCTGCAGTCTGTAACTCCGTAAGTCCCGTTCAAAGTCCCGTCCAAAGTTCCCAACGGTTTATGACTTACCGCAGCAAAAAAGTCAAGACTTTACTTCCGGGTTAGGTCGTTGACCTCATTTGAGTCAAGGACAAGAAAATCGCCTATGGGGATTTTTCATGGTTAAGGATTCCAACGTCAAATTGAGAAGCTTTGACGCTCAAAAATTTATAGAAATGTGTACGAGAAGGTTGCACAAATAGATTATGATTTATTTCGTGATACAATGAACATAATATGTAAAGATGGACTTGAAAAAGTACCGGGTCTTTCCTTTTCGTCGCCCTCTTTTATGGGACGCTCAGCGGAGATCATGTGAACTGCAGCCGGCGCATGGTCGTTGATGGTATAAAGTTGGTATCTCACTGCACTTGGGGCACAGGTACGGCACTGCGGGGTTCGAAAGATGACTCAGCGAATTTTAGACATAAAGAACGAATTTTCTTACGTTTGTGTATTTTTTTTGTCTTTTAAGTCATACCTCTATGTACTAAATGTCTACTTTAATTAACGTTATGTGTGTTATGTTTGAGATTCCTATCATTGAATGCTACGAAATGTTCACATTAAATTGTGCAAATAGCTTCTGATTTGCCTAATTAGCATCTGATTACTTGCACTACTCGCAGTGCTCGAAAAATACGGACCTAGATAATTGGAAATCGCAAGAAAAACTGACGACTGAAGGACAAATATGATATCAATGAATGACTGGTTTATTTCAATAGGATCATATTCAATACCATAACAGTTATAATGAAGCTGAATTGAGGTATGACTCACAGTTCAGTTCACAACATTAAGAATATTAAAAATTTACAATTTTGCAGCCAAAGAAAAGCTCGGTATGAATACAAGTTAGTCAAGCAGCAGCAAGAGTGCAGTGAAGCATAGGTCATCAGTAGCTTGTGAGGATATTCTTGTGTATATTTCGCAATTCATGTTACATTTTGTTATATATGTTATAACATAACAATACAATTTACAGGCACAGCAATACTGTTTTTTTACATCTTTTCATACTTGTTTACGACAGTTATACATTGTACAGTTATTTTTTCAGGCCGAGAAGCCACTTTTAAGTAAAGAAAGAAAAGCGGCTTGGTTAATTGAAAAAAAAAGATTATCCAGGTCTAGATCTTTGCCAAAGCACAATTAAAATTTTCGTTAGATGGCGACATTACAGGTAACGTAATTTCTATTGTCTATTTTAAACTTCTTGGCATTTCACCTTCTTGTTATAGCAAATACAAATGTGAAACCAAAACCTACAAAATGTTTTTTTTTCAGTTTATCTGTACTATGTACAAACCTTAGCGAAATAGACAAAATGATTGCCAAGCTTCATACTAAAAGACTCTGACATGTATCCACGAACAGTAAAATTAAAAATTGAAAACATATCATTCAAAGTTACAACAAATACAGAGCAACTGTACAGCAATAGCATTTAAACAAATGCTATCATCAACTGCAGCGAACAACTAAGATATATAAAACAGTACACAGTTCATCATTGGAAATTGTTTCCTCAAAACCGTCTATTGAGAAGAATATGAATAGGTATGTAGTTTTGTAATTTAAATAAAAACTAAAAAAGATAAGCAAATTGAACCAGTTTACATCTCCGAAAAACTTAGTAACACTATGTACAGTATGTACAGGTTCATTGCACGGGGGAAGTTCCCCTAGCTCTTTTCCACAAGCACAACAGACAGTTGACCACAGGTTAACGTCCTGTCCAAAGAACTGCAACCTTTTCCGGTAGTGTGCATGTCGGGTGAGCGACGAATTCGGTGTTCCACCTTTTGGTTCAAATGCTGGATCACTAGCCACTGGACTACGTCCGCTACGCTAAAGCTAAGGGTACAAACGGCGCCGTACGTGCAAATACGTGCTGTCTACGTGCCAAAACGTGGGCAATCTTTTGGGATCCGTAAGTGGTAAGTGCCGCCTGCTTACGAACTCGTAGGGAATCCGACGGATTTGGGAGCACGCAGACACGCCGTAGAACTTTACGTGCACCGGGCAAAACTTTGTGTGCCGTCGGGCTGCGGATTCGCCCCCCGGGTTAATTGTGCCCTTAGCCTTTAAGACAATGTCAAGATGTCGCCACAAAGTGATTCTGATATAAGGTATCATAGACATCTGTTAGAGCTTATAGTAGCACACTGTTCAACGTAGTGTTGTACCTTTGCCAGTCAAACTGTTACGTCGCACAAATCGGCTGCACCCAAACAAACTGAAATAATGTATACTATTTCATTTTACAACAAATATATGAATCTCATATAAAATATGTTGACATTTAATTCCTAAAATGAACATAAAAACTTGGTATATATTCTTTCTGTGAAACTTAGATAAGCAAATACTTAAAGACAAATATGACAATTTACCACTCAATGAAATTAATGGCCACTGGTCAATTTGCAAACTATGTTATTCCTTTTCCAGTCAAATTGTTACGTTGCGCCTGAACAAACTGAAAAAGTAAATACTATATATATATATATATATATATATATATATATATATATATATATATATATATATATATATATATATATAATAGTAAATATAACAAATAGATGAATATAATCCAAAAGATGATAATATGTAGTACTTAGAAATTGAAATAAAAACTTGTAAATATTCTGAAAGACTGATATTGACTGGCAATTACAGAAGCTGTATGTGTAGTGTTTGTGTTGGATTGAGTGAGGGCCTAAGACTACCTCTAGGTATACCCTGTATGATCATGACCGCTGGTCACTACAGCAACTGTTGTGTTTGTGCCATTGGATTAAGTGATGGTATGAGACTGTCTCATGGTTTTGTACAGAGAACTTTGCCTTGAGACAGTCTGCCCTGTGCCTTAAAATAGATTTCCAGCTTCAACCATAACGTGAGACTGACCATTTCCGGACTGATCATGGCCACTGGTCACTACAGCTGCTGCAACTATGGTGTTTGTGTTAGATTCAGTGATGGCTTGAGACTGGCCCTGCCCTGACTGACTTTGACCACTGGTCACTAGAGCAGCTGTGGTGTTTGTGTTGGATTCAGTAATGGTCTGAGACTGCCCCATTGCTTTGTACAGAGAACTTTGCATTGAGAAAGTCGGTCCTGAGCCTTAAGATAGATTTCCAGCTTCAATGATAGCTTGAGACTGACCATGTCCTGTCTGATCATGATCGCTGGTCACTACAGCAGCTGTGGTGGAGGATTCAGTAATGGTCTGAGACTGCCCCATTGCTTTGTACAGAGAATTTTGCATTGAGCTAGTCTGCCCTGAGCCATAAGATGGATTTTCAGCTTCAATGATAGCCTGACACTGGCCCTGCCCTGTCTGATCATGAATACTGGTCACTGCAGCAGCTTCGGTGTTTGTGCTTAACTGGCTTTGAGGCAGTCCGTCCTGTGCTATAAGTGGGACTTCTAGCATCAATGATAGCTTAAGACTGGCCCTTCTCTGATCATGACCACTGGCGGTGTTTGTGTTGGATTCAGTGATGGTCTGAGACTGACCCTGCCCTGTCTGATCATGACCACTGGTCACCACAGCAGCTGTGGTGTTTAAGCTGGATTCAGTGATAGCCTGAGACTGACCCTGCCCTGTCTGATCATGACCACTGGTCACTACAGCAGCTGTGGTGTTTAAGCTGGATTCAGTGATAGCCTGACACTGGCTTTGCTCTGTCTGATCATGACCACTGGTCACTACAGCAGCTGTGGTGTTTAAGCTGGATTCAGTGATAGCCTGAGACTGACCCTGCCCTGTCTGACCCTGACCACTGGTCACTACAGCAGCTGTGGTGTTTAAGCTGGATTCAGTGATAGCCTGAGACTGACCCTGCCCTGTCTGATCATGACCACTGGTCACTACAGCAAATGTGATGTTAGTGTTGGAGCCAGTGATAGCCTGAGATTGGCTCTGTCCTGTCTGATTATGTTGGCTCATGTTTTCATACTGGTGATCTTGACCACTAGTTACTACAGTAGCCGTGGTCTTTGGATTGGACTCAGTGGTGGTCTGAGACTGACCCTTCCCTGTCTGATCATGACCACTGGTCAAAATAGTAACTGGGGGTTGGTAAAAGGCGTTCGACACAAATTTAGAACGTTTGATCGAAGGAGGATTTCTGCCTTTCTTCTTGCACCAAATCACGAGAAAGATGACAACAATGAGAGTTACCATGATTGAACCAATTACAGATGAAATGATAACAGCTAAGTTCAGACTAGTACCGGATCCATCTGAAGTACCTTTGGTAGTAATTACATCTGAATTTGGTGCCATAACTGTTAGATTTGTCATCACATCATCTGACAGTCCGGCAAATATCGAGTCAACATTGCGTTTGAAGTACCAATGATAGCGAGGAGTGACAGTGCCATTGTTACAGTTGACTGGTAGTGTGGTAAGGGTCAAAGAAGTACCTGGGTGATTTGCTGTTGGACTAGAATTGCTTTCAGTATTGCCAAATGAATATGTTGACACTACAGATGAGCTGACTGGGAGTATGACAAAGGCCATAGTTGAGCCCGGAACATTGGGTGTTGGGCTAGTACTACTTTCTGTAGTACCGAGTGAAGATTTTGTAGATGAGCTGATTGGGGCTTTGATAAAATCATCAGCTGCAGGCGTTGATTTGGTCCGGTATTTACAGATCAGATCTTTGGGATCAACATCTTTGAGTTTTTGCCCTAAGAGTTTGGTAGGTTCAGCACATGTTATCCGTGTCATAAATGAGTCGATCTGTTTTTGCATAATTTGCAGCATTCTACAGTCACATCGCCAGGGGTTGTCGGCAATATGCAAATCAGGAACGGATCCCAAAATTTCATAATGTAACTCAGGAAGGGAAGATATCTGGTTGGAGGACAACTCTAAATATGCGAGCTTGGGTAGATTTGAGAGTGCATCGGCCGTGATGCTGGTTATATTGTTGGAATGCAGGAACAACCGTTGGAGCTGCGGTAGATTTGAGAATTCACCCGTCTGAATTCTTGTAACCCTGTTAAAGGAAAGATTTATAAAATCAAGCCGGGATTGATTTGAGAATGTACCTGACTGGATGTGAGTTAACTGGTTGCGCGCCAGTTGCAAACAGTAGAGGCCGGGTAGCTTTGAGAATGTACCAGCATAAATACTGGTTATCTTGTTGGAGCTCATGTGCAACTCTTGGAGGTTGGGTAGATTCGAAAACGTCCCAGACTGGATATTAGGTATCTGGTTATTGCTCAGATGCAAAATTTGCAGCTGAGGTAAATTTGAGAATACACCAGCCTGAATTACAACTAACTTGTTGGATCTCACATCCAAAATGCTGAGATTGGGTAGATATAGATGGGAGAACGTATCGGCCTGAATATTACGTATGCTGTTGGAGTTTAGCTGCAACTGTTTGAGCCCAGGCAGATGTCCGAATGTACTCGATTGGATGTGAGTTAATTGGTTGTTGGATAGATGGAGGGATTCGAGAGCGGGCAGAGCTAAGAATGCATCGGCTTGAATACTGGTTATCTTGTTATAGTTCAGGTACAACCGTTGTAGCTCGGGTAGATTTGAGAATGTACCAGCTTGAATACTGGCTATCTTGTTAATGTTCAGATACAATTTTTCGAGCTTGGGTAGATTTGAGAATGTATTGGACGGAATGCCCGTTATCTGATTACTGCTCAAAAATATCTGATTGGTAGATGTTGGGATCTGTGGAATACTGGTGAGCCCCTTGCGGGAACATCTGCAGCATGTACAGCTAGCTTCTGGCGTGTTGTGCTCCTTCATGATGATGGTGATGAGGAAAATTAGTATGTGTTGTAGCTTTCGTCCCATATTGCCAACCCTACCACCAGAATGGAACAAGTATTAACAGGACTGAAACTAGGCAATTTTTAAAAACCTTTTTTTTGCATATTTTACATGAGGTATTGTAATTCATGTGAACAAATAATGTTTGATCTCAAGAAACTGATCTATAGAATTGAAAATAGCACCCCCACCCCTAAGTTTGACCGCATCTAATCACAACAGGAATTTCTTAATTTATTGTGAAAGGAAAAAAAAACGATACTGACATACCTCATACCAAACCATCATGGCAAAATAGCAATTTGTCATGGAATTAAAATGGAAACAAAAAATGCCAGAGGAAGATACACTTTCTCCCCATTTTGTTTTATACCTTGCTACAATTGATATTTTTAAAGGAAAAAAATCTTTGCACAAATCCTATTGCTTGCCATGATATGAGACACAGGGCAATATGAGTGCACCCGAAATTAAATGATACGAAATGGAACTAAATGAAATTAAATGAGCCAAAATGGAATTAAACGGAAATAAATGGAATTTACAGAAGATGCGAAATGGAACGAAATGTACATTCCATGTCGTTCATTTTCACACTTCAGCTTTCTGTACACCCCTTGAATGTATGTGTGTGTGTTTTGTAATGGCATAGAATTTTCTAATGACATAAGGCCACTATTACTATAGCAGTGATTTATTTGCCCCTGCATTACCCATAGAACCCCGCGTCTCCCAGCATGCGATAGGATCCGTCAAATGTCTATGATGACCATTCCATAAATGTATGATAAGGCTGTACAAGCTCTGATCAGTTCTACCTTAAAATGTTTTCATACACTGCGTGACAAACAGTTCTAAATTAGTCTGAGTTTGGCCTATTTGCATATCAATATTGATCAATATGTATTTTTCACTCACTAGGCTCTGCGTTGCTTTTACATCAACAACACTAACCTCTAAACATCTTATCTATTTATTCAGATATGTATTCACCCATAAACAAACTATGGGAAAGACAAAACAGGTGAAACTTCACCCGTTCAAGTTGTCTCCTACAAAATGATGGAAAAAAATTGATGACAATACTGAAAACAATTCTAAACAAGAACAATAACTACTGATAATAGTGGTAAAGAATGATAATAATAATCATGATATCAACAACAACAGTTTATTGGTTTTGCGCGATATACCGGTAATACCCAACTTCCGGTGACATGCCAAAAAAAACAAACAACCGAGCGTAATATGTAGAACCTTTCGGTTTTTACAGAAAAAATATTAGACTATGTGTTATCTGCTTCCATTCAGACAACCTCCAATGTTGGTGATACAATATAATTTTGAACCTGAATCGCTGATTTGAGCGCAACACAAGCTATATAGAAGGACACAAAATATTGCACGACAATTGTACATGGTACAATGTATGACAACAGCTAAACCAACGTGCAGCGTACATATTACTGTAAATCATAGAATTTTCACACTGTTTTCAAATCCACCACGAACTTCTCACAACAGTGAACATGCGTTCTGTCTTGCAATGTGTTACTACATTATATAACTGTTTTACCTTCGAAGTCAAAGATACTGCACACTCTTGATTATTGCCATGTAAAGCGCCGCAGATCTAAATGAACTTTCAGTAATTTACAAGATATGCGATCTAGAAAATGAAGCATTGTTGAACAAAACGATACTTACCTTGAGGTTATCTAAACTTACCCATCAACCTAGTCGCTGTATCTTCAGTTCGTTCTTTCTTTACTAGCGAGTCAGAAAGGAGTTTCGTCGACGCGTCGGTCTTCTAGTGGCACTTGAGTCTGTAAACTGCGAACTCTGGGTAGCATTTCCGTGAAAATGTGATAAACAAGATTGCATTAGTCGTATACGAATAGGGTGGCCTTGATTGTCTGAACATACCTTCATGATTATTGAATTTATTACCTTAGCCAAGAAGGTTATGATTTCAGGTACGTGTATCTGTTGACATGGACATCATAACTTGAAAAGTCGCGAATGAAACTACATGATATTTGCTATGTTGTAATGTGACATAAGTTTAGGCCCTCTGGTAGATTTTTCTAGGAACTGCAGGTGCCTTTTAGTTGCAAACTTGCAAACCTTTTAGTTGCAAACCTTTTAGTTGATAAGCCAAGAAGGGAAAAATGAGCGTTGATGATCTCTGACCTGTAGTTAATGTTGATGAAGACTTACGTAAATGTGTGTCGATTATGCAAATAAGGGCCTCAATTGCATAAAATGTGTATGTCGATTGTGGTAAATGACAGCAACTTCATATTCACTACATGGTATGTAACGTTATGATTGTGATAATGTAAGTTTTACTTGTATCTCATGTTCTTTCTTTCTTTTCTTTCTTTATTGACAATGAAACAACTCATAACACGGGTCTGCCTAGGCAGCTTTGGGCTGGTAGCAGCAGACCCATACATATGCAGACGAACATACACAGAATTCATAACAATAAACATTATAGTATGATACAATATAAAATAATCAACAACTATGAAATGTGCCATGCATCGTAGATATCTATCTATCTATCTATCGGTCGGCCGCGAGGCGGGCGACTGCAAGTCTCCACTGTTTCTTGTCGGCAGCCAGGGTTTTGATCTGCCCCGGTATCAGGGAAGATATCAGGTAGATATCAGGTAGATATCAGGGAAGTTGATCTATTTGTTTACCACCAACATGTAGTGCAGAAATTGAACAGCATGTACCTGAAAATTATCTTGTGCATTAATTAAAAAATGCAAGTAACTAGAAAGGCCGGTATTTGCTTAGGAGCAAATTCAGCTATTTTCACTCCGCTCTCCCTTTTATGCAAAAATGGACTTTTCCAAAATTGAACTTGAAAAATCCAATGTGAGTACTGTACGGTAATCAAACTTTTATTTCTTTATTACAACACGCACACAGCATGCTAATGTTTCACACATTAACAAAGCAAGCACCATTTTACTTCAAGAAAAAAAAATTATGTCACAAACGGAAATTTTCTACAGATGCAACACGTTATGTGACCCTAAACGTTGGCATTACGTACCCACAGCAGACAATAGCGTGGTTATGATTAAAGTTTTCCTGCTTATTTACACAAGGCAAGGGCAATTACTGCACTTATTCAAGGTTGTCACAAGCATAACTAATCTTCATACAAGCAGACCTCTCCAAACAAACTGCACTACACTTTTAACTCTTTACCAAGATATGCTTATTAGCCGTTTTTAGCGAAGTGCAATTTTAAAAAAAATCCAATTGGATATCATGGCTGCTCTGCAATTACATTATCATTACAAATACATATAAATGTATGCACATTGTATTCAGACAAAAAGGATCGCACTCTGTTTTTATACTTAGAGTTAATCAGCTAATACAGTATATTGATGAACAAAGCTAATTAGCGACTGTATGTTTGCACGGAGTCTGTTTTGCATATCTAAATGTTTTGCATGCTTTTTGTCTGAAAAAAGGATGCAGCAATTGCAGTTATTATACGTCTGTTATAAACTTAACGTCCCATTTATTTTCCACATAAACTAATCAGTTTATGATTATCTAATTATTCTGATTAACTGTTTGTAGTACAGTGCATTACTAAATTACACAGCATATACCATGACGTGGTGTCTGAAAAGTCATAAAAACTTATTCATGTCTGTCATGAAATACAATGTTTGAACTCATGGTTGGTATAATAATATCTCTAATTGTCACTTAGTTTACTAGTTACAATATTGTCCCAAATAGCCTAATCATACATAAAGCTGGTGTTTCTGTCACAGTAACGCTTCTTGTACGTGACTTTGCTATCCTCTCCTTGGTGTCTGTTGATGCCACCTTTGTAGCCAGTTGACTATTGTGTTCTCTGACAGGCCAGACTTTGTGGCATTAGTTGAGTTCGAGCACCCGACCAATAATGAATTTAGCACTGTCAAATTGACACCCTCTATCAAGGCACAACCCCACCTGTCTGCACAACAGTCCTGGTGGTGTATCCTCTTCCTCCAGTAGAAAATAGAATAGAATACAATAATTAGTATTTCCTTTGTGTAATTTCATGTACTGCCACCCAGAGTAAAAGGAAGATCCTTTTTGTTTGTTGATTAGAAAAAAAGCCACACCTGATTACATATATTCTTGTACAACCAACCTGAATGGACAATTCACAACATAGTGTAACGTTTGTACTAGTAGATTTGCCCTTGAAAATCTGTACTATCATATAACGTTACTATGGAAGAGAACTACTGTACACTTTTCACTGATAATTAGTAGAATCATATCATAATGTTTAATTAGTAGAATTGTAAGATATACTCTGTATTCTTTCTTTTTTCGGTGCAGTTTAAAGTTGGCCATACAAAATTGACTGTCCTTTTTGTCGTGTCAATAAAGCTTGATGATACAATACTAACGTTAGTACTGTCTCATCAGTCACTGCAAAGCGCAACAATATTCCATGCATGCGCTCCCACTTACCGCGGCATTCTGACGCTACGGTATCGCTTATCCAGACACTCTAAACGTGGGTAAATCAAACAAAAACTACACAATAACGACGACAAGTTACACAAATTTGTTACTGCGTTTGTGTATTGTTGCCAATTTTAAGATAAACAGTACAATTTTTCACTTACTTTTAACGGACTTCTTCCCGGCGACATATATGTACTCCCAGCCGCTAAGTTGAAAAACCCTTCCTCATTGGCTGTACCCGAGCTGACCAATCAGGTCATCGCTTCCGCTAAGTGTCGGGCGCATATTGGTTCCCTTCTAAATTCAATTAGCCACAATGCACAGCTGCAGGTAAACAGCTTACGTCACGCGCGGAAACGTCCATAACCATATATGGTGCAACGGACGCACGTGCAAACGTGACCATATATGGTTACACGCGCGAAACGCGAGCTCGGTGAAAATATGCGTAGATACCCCACCAAATTGGCTTTTAAATGATTTTGAAGTGACGATTGGCCAAAAATAATACCGGGGTCCTTTTAATAAGTATCTCACGCAGTATCATACCAACTTTCAAGTCATCTGGACGTAATACCTGGGCACGGGAGACATGAATATACAGCCGGGCCAGAAAACGACCTTAAAACATCCCTAAAATCATTGTAAAGGTATCTATCAAGAAAATGAGAAAAACGGGTCTGGGTATTGGCCCACTGTACCCTTGCGCCAAATTTCAGGCCATTTGGTCCAGGAACGACGGAGAGGAATCACTTTAAAGGTCGCGACAGGAGAAAGAAAGAAAGAAGAAACCGTATGAAAACAATATTTTCACTCGAAGCGTACCTACGGTACGCGGAGTGAAAATAATTAAGTGTTTTGCGAGATACAATAGTAAATATGCGTGTGAAATGCATACGTTTTGTTTTGAGATTTTGTTGATTGTCTGGTCTCGATATTTTAATATTAACATTTTCACGTTGTTTACTCCACGTTGCCTTTGAATATTTTAATGCTATCATATGAGTTTTGCGGAAAAAAATCTTAGGGTATCATTCTATGTGGGGCCTGAATTTGTTTCAATCGCTCTTCTTGACACTGCGAAATAGGTTCATATACGCGTCACATAGTTATTCATGCGTATCACATAAAGTCCGTACGTTTTTGCATTGCACGTGATTCGTGCGGTTTTCATAAGATTCGAGCGTTTTCGCATAGTGATTCGTGCGGTTTTCATAAGATACGAGCGTTTTTGCATAGTTATTCGTGCGCATCACATTAGATTGGTTACGAATTGCATAAGATGCGTGCAAATGCTTAGGCACCCCTGAATAGTGCCTCCGGGCGTTAACAGAACAAGTTGGACGGGTTTCAAGGTTTGCGCGACCTCACTTGTGCTGCCTACGTCACCTGTGACCTTTGACATTAAAGTTGTAGTGCAACTTTTCGAAAAGTGCATTATTATAGACAGAAGTGACTCCGTGACAGGTCATCGCTACTATACGTTAAGATATGACCTTCAACGTTGTCGTCCATATTGTCTCAAAGGTGAGAGAATGTTAACAGTACAGATTCTAGATCTAGGAATGAAGGAAGTATTCTGCCACCGTTAAAAGGGTTGGAGAAGCTACTAGACAAAGAAAGTTCTTAATCATTATATATTATATTATTATAGCCAACACAAGTATTAGAGTAGAATATTATTCATAACTGTTCATTGTCACTTGTATATCTCCTATATTTATACCATGTACTTGTAATTTGCCCTCGGGCACAAACTTACAAATAAACTTCTCTATTATAGAAAGCTTGCAGATTGGGTGTTATCGTATATCCTCCAGGGGCGCTGTAGAAACAAGAAGTGAAGGTAGAAAGCATGTGCTGATAACTATCAATGCTGTGTAAGGCTTAGGTATACGTCCTAATGGAGAATAGGGGCACTGGGCTGTTTTGTGGTGCTGTAAATTTCGGACGTGATCCCTACGTGGCCCGTGGGACACTATTGAGGCTCTTATGGTATTTTTGGGGCCGGCCGGGCACCGAGTAGAATTTAAGTCGGACTTAAAATCAACACGGGACCCGGTAACAAATAGACGCCGTGACCTACCTGTGGGGAACACCGAGCCCCCCCCCCCCCACACGGGACAAATTTCTTATGTTTGTGAAAAGGAAAAAAAAATTACGTAAAAATATACATAAAATACATGTGATGCCTATTACTATTACATTATTACTATCCTTTTACGTCTTGTGTAGTTTGTGTCTTCTATATCAGACTTTTCGTTCCCGAAAGCTGCCCGGCCGGGCCCCGGTTTGGAAATGTGAAGTAGGCCTAAGGCTAACGTCACATATCCAAAACGGGGCCCGGCCGGGGATGTTTAAGAAAAGAAAAATTGAAATTTATACGTAAAAATATACAATTGTAATGTCCAAGACTATTCTCTTAACGTATTGTGTAGTGTGGTGTCTTCTTCGTTCCCGAAAGCTGTCCGGTCGGGCCCCGGTTTGGAAATGTGACGTAGGCCTAAGTAGTTGTAAATCTTCTATTCTATCTAGATTACAGTATCGACATATCCGTTGTTAGCAATGAGAGCCATAACTTGGAGGAGGACTGTATCTGCAACCGGTGTGCTGATCATGATTTCCATGACGGTATGTTTATTTTCACGTTGCTATGGCTGCGTCTTAACTTTTTATTCCATGCAGTCTCGTAGAAGGCGTTTTTACTTCACAAAGAGCATGACATACTAGTATCATCATGACCTATGGTATGTAGATATTTTGTATATGTTAAATTTGATACAATCAAGTTCTTTTTTCCTTGAGCAGAATACATGCAATTTACATACCTACCTACCTGCCTAGTCCCTTGACCTAACATAATCAAGAAGAAAATTGTCTAAACCCTCTAACGTTACGTTCAATGGTAGGACTCTCAAACATGTGACATGTGTAACTGAGAAAGCAAAAACGTCGATGCTAGAATGACCATTTTGTCATGATAAGACTTTCATTGGAAAACTTCTGTGATTTGGATGGAAAATATGATCCACTGATATCATTCGTGCAAATGAGGACATACTTAGTAATTTGCATAATCAATATGTAGCCTTTGTGATACGTCAGTCGTAAAGGCCTACATCATTTGGCAAAGCCGTGAGGTCGAGGAAATGGGAACATACAGAAGTAACTGAATCACGATCATACAAGTATATCAAGTAATGGTACTGTATCGTTCTTGTAACGTTATGTCCTACAGGCGTGGTGGATTTTCTATCTACGATTTAAGCCCTGGGGCCAATACACTACATACTATCAGGGTGTTCTAAATCCACTGTTGTCGAAACGTCGCCTCGTCATGGAGCCACCAGTTCAACCTTGCCTCCTCAACCAGTCTCTTCACTTCGACCAGACCACATACCCAACCTACACGGAGGTTTTCGTCTTAAACAGGGACCGCCTGTATCGCAAAGGAGACGTCCTTACCGTCAAGGTGGTGGCAAGAGATAAAGAAGGAAGGCCGAAGACGTACGGAGGAGACTTTTTCCGTGTCAGACTGGTCAGCAGTGACCGTTCGCTACAGGCCAGTAGTGCCGGTCACGTCACTGACCACTGTAACGGCACCTACACCGTGCAGTTCCCACTCTACTGGGTAGGGGGCGTTTCGGTGAGTCCAAATCACGGTGTTCTATGATGGAAAAGTGCATGTGGTTGCTTTTATTTCACCTTCGCCTAGAAGGTTGTGTTTTCGTGTGTGTGTGTTCGTTTGCTTGTCTGCTCTTGATGATATTTGTTGGTAAGGGGTTAGCAACTTTACCAATAGCGGCTTTCTTGTGAACTGCAGCAGAACTTCTGGCCTTGATGTCTCGTTTTCTGCTTGTTAGTTACATCTTTCCTGGCCACCGGTAATGCATTTTTGGCGACGACTCAATGGCGAGCCTAATAGTATAGTGTGCGTCCGCTTGACAAGAATTCCCAAAAATCCGTAGGCATGTGTGGAATTTTCCCCCGCATGCGTAGTAGTATAATCTAAATATTCCCCTGGAAATTTGTTTTGATGACGTTTTCTTTGCCATTGTCCCTCCCCGAATTTGAGTATTTGAGAATGTATTTTGCATTTGCTGCACAGATAGATGGCTTAATATGTGTTCTTTTGCGACGCATATGCTGCTGTCGTCAAATACTTCTTTTCCTGACCTTATATTACAATTGTAAGACCATATATATATCCGTGCACAAAATAAAGCGCTTACCAACAAGCTTTCGATCAGTCCTCTGATCCTTCTCAAGTTGAAATGACCCAGAGCCTAAGTCGCACATCCGGAACGGAAGCGTGACGTCAGTAAAGGGTCAAAGGTGCTTGGCAGTCGGTATCGGCCCCCGTCACTGTTGAGGGAAGGTGGATGTGCTCTGATGTAGATGGCCTCTTTTACTCCCCTGAGAAATTAATCAGAAAGTACTACTTTACCTGAACTTTTGATGTTTTTTGCTTTACAAATTTCTATGACAGGACCAATATGTAAAACGTTACAACTTTCTCTGTCTACTTCTCCTTCCTTTGACATAGTCTGCAATTCAAACAGTATGCATCGCAAAAGCAAGCTTTTAAAAAAAAGGTACATGTTAAATTTCACACCAGATAAAGATCCAGCTTGTCCATCCTAGCGAGGCAGTGAAGGTTCTACAGAGACTGCGACAAATTCCGAACAAGAGAGTCTTCTACTGCAAATTCGAGGATCAGAAGACCAATTCTAAATCTAAACAGCAATGCTTCAGCTCTAACAACCCCAGCCTACCACCCCACCGACAGTGCGATTTCTCACAACCAGAGGCAAACGGAACCTGGATTTGTGAGAAACCGGAGAAACTACCGTGTTCCGCCATCACAAAGTGCCAATGGTACTATAAGGGCATAACAAGGGTACTGGGATTCGTGTCTGAAGCGGAAAAGAAACTTTCCAAAAAGTAAGTTTTAAATTTTGTGAAGATTTCCACCAATAACTGTATAAATTTATCAGATAATTATCTCTTTGTAATGCTTATAAAAGTATATATTGTGTTTCCGATAGCAGTAGGTAAAACAGCTTACACATGGCCCAAGTATGAAGTTCGCATACTTTACCATTAAAGTACATTTACACATTCACTGTAGCTATGTAAATTAACCCATAATTTGCATATTTGTCGCCTGTATGCCCCACCTGTCACAAATGGTATACGTATCAGATGTGCTATTATGGAAAACAGTGGAATTATGTTTCTTCTCATTAATCATGTATGTCCATTCTTAATTTGCATAATTTATTTACGTCTGGTCCAGCATCTGTTGAATGTTGTTATCTAGTAAATATTCACGGGAGCTTACATTGATTCTAACGTCTTGTGCCACACAGGCCATATCTTGAGACTGAACTTGACGTAGATCCCAAGGAGCCCATACGAGTCCTTGAGACAGAACTGCCCACACCAGAACACCTTCCAGCGTGTACCGGGAACACGCGTGAGTCCGGAGCTTCGCTGGGACATTGGTCAGGCAAGGTGTGGAAGTCAGCGGTCTGTAATGTCCGAGTCTTCACTAAGGAAGACATCCGGCAATGCCTGGCTAACAAGACCGTGTACATGCAAGGTATATATCAGTAGTGTTCTAGTGGTCAGCAGTTCTAGAGTATCAATACTATTATAGCTACTTGTAGATAGTTGGAAGTACGTGTAAAGTCTAGGGGTACCGGTACAATACCGTTTTTTCTTAATGGACCGGTCCAGGAAAACCGGACCTGAAAAATTCTGTGGACCGGATAATGAACCTATTGGAAAATGAACACATACTATGATCAGCCATTCACACGTTTCGGGGCTTACCGGTCGAGGACAATAACAAGAACGAAGTACTTAGAGTATATATATTGAAGTTTTACAGCCAATAATACAAAGGTAGTTGTCCTTGTAGGATTTTAAAACGCCAGTTGGAGTCGAATACTCAAAAAAGACTTCTTTGTTGCGAACTGGATCATTGTTTTGAGTATCGTCCCTTCACAACTTTTCACATGCTGAATCAGGTCCAGGTCCAGGTCCAAACTGGGACCTGATCATCTGGACCTGAACCGGACCTGGACCTGAAGTTTCATTCTGTATCGGCACCTACCCCTAGCTAACGTTCACTGTGTTGACTTAACCTTCGCAGGGAAGATTCTATTGTCAGAGCTGTGTGATTGTATAACTCGGGAAGTCTTGGGTGGATGATATTCTGTACTAATATGCTCGTACGTGTTGACAAGGGTAACAAACGCCCCCTAGTCTCTTTTAATACGGTGCTGCAGTGGAACTTCCGGTTTTGATATCTATCCATATTTGATGCCATCCATATAATCAAATAAGCATGGCCTAACATATCGTATTCAAATTTTATAAATGTTCAACGGCAACATATTTTCATATATGTTTCAAACATGTTTCTATATCCTAGGTGACTCTACCATTAGGCAATGGTGCGAGCGTTTGCAGAAGGTTGTACCGCTGCACAACGACGACAGAACCATGGATTCTGATGGTTTGCCAATCTTTTCTTTAAGACTTACTAGGACTCTTTTGGTCAACAACACGTTTTCGAATAAGCAGCATGTACAACGGTGTCCTGGATACTTTCTTTTTCTGACAAAGCCAAAAAATTGACATTTAACCTTATCCAGACTGGGCTTTTTGGCATTCCCTTTCCTGGGTGGGGGTGGGGCTCATTTGCCCCCCCCCCCCTTTCGTAATTTCAAAACGGCTTACTGTACGATCATCAAATTGACAGAAAGTGATGTGCTCATTAAGGTTTTTATTTCTGAAATTTTGATATCGTTATGACGTAGCATGACGTAATTATGACATCTTTGATTGACTTTATTTGCTAAATCTGGGAATTCCCATAATACCAAAAGAAATCACACAAAATGTTAACACTAAAGGGTTTCTTATCAATAGTTAAGTCTTCTAAGACTTTTGTTGTGAAAGGCCAACTTCATGACGTCAAAATGACGTCATGAAATGACGTCATATGTGTTTCAGCTATCACTTTCAATCCGCCATCTTGGATCATCAACCTAAAATGTCTAAGTATTGATACATGTTTGTCAACATATATCCCCAAAGCCCCACAGAAATGGATCATGGATTGAAAAACGTTCCCATGAATGTTTTTTTTGTAAGAAAATACAAAATTATAGTAAAATCCGATCAAAAATAAGCTGATTATACTTCTTATCATGATACGGTCGGCCATCTTGGATTCTGACCGATTACGTCATATCATTAGCATTAAATTCACCCCCGTGAACTACACGACAGGGCGTCTTTTCCAACTTGGGACCTAAGCCTAAACGGGAGGCTTAGATACATGCGACGATCCAAAGAATGCCTTCAATTTTCAATCGTTTGATGAATGAGACAACGCTGTAAGGAAGATGACTAACCCGTAATTGGTACATTTTTGTTGCAGTTTTTCAAGTAAGTCACAACCTCCAGTGGAACATCTCTGTTCGCTTCCGGTTCCATCACCTTCCAGTACAATTACGAGCTTGGGTAAATTTTCATGGCTACCATTACACTGTTGATGAGCTAGACGCCGCCCAAGGAGGCCCAAATATGGTGATAGTCCTAAGTTTGTGGTCCCACTTTACGAAAGAGCCACTGGACATGATTCGATCTCGTCTGTACGCCATACGGGGCGCCATACATCGTCTCCTGCGCAGGAGTCCCGGCACGCGAGTTTTCGTGAGAACTGGGACAACGCGACAACACAAGGGAGGACTGTTGGAGTACTACCTGCTAAATAGCGACTGGCTAGCTTACGAAATCACGGAGGCGATACGAGAAATATTCCGGGAGGATCCAGACGTGGTCGTGTTGGACACGTGGGACATGAGTGTTTGTCAGCCGGGGGAAGACAACGTTCACCCAGATCAAACAATGGTGGACAATCTACTTAACAGGCTGTTGTCTCATATCTGCCCAAACTAAGAGGTTTGGGCAGGTGTATGGCTATTATGATTTGCATCTTTAGTATATTTTGATGTATGTCGAAACCCATTTCATGATTTCCCCCTGTTTATGGACTCATACCGGACTTATGCTGTCCCATGTATTTGAAATAAATAAAAAATCCAATAAAGAAACAGTTCTGCTGGAGATGTTTTATTTTATATTGCAAGAGAATTGTTATGCTACCACGTACACGTACAGTACGTACCTTAGAATATATGCATTAGAATTCGAATCTTGAAAAATGAAAATAAACAATTGTTTTGGGAGGTACAATAGTAATAAATACGGACGTGGCTTACAAAAAGCGTACGGAAAAAAGTGGTTGTCGCAGAGGAACAATTGAAGCAAATACACAACTTTGGAGAAATTTGCTCGTTCATCTTGGACGGTGCTCGATGCTGCAAATATTGTCTGATTCCTAAAGTTGCATAGTGATTGAGGGTAAAACGGCCATGTTGTTGCCAAAAATGCAATCTCAGAACTGTTTCCTTATTCATTGTCAATGACATTTAGGCAGAACTGATTAAGCTCTACAAATTCGGTGTGTCTATCAACCTATTTCTTGGTGTCCAGAGGTGACAATAAAAGCAAATGCACAAATTCAGGACCAAGGATGCTATGAACACGCGAGTTCAGAAGACAACATGGAGTAAACAACCTGGAAAATGTAAATATTCAAATAGGCAAATTCAAACAAGAAAACCTTCTCTCATAAAGTAAGACACAATCAACGTATTTATTAATATTGTACCTAACAAAACACTTGGTTGATCACAGTTTGAGATTAGAATTTCCATGCATAGATTTTAGGCTCATACTGTTTAGGGTCTAAACCCCATACATGTTGTCGCAGAGCAATTCAGAGCCTAACATTTTGAAAAACAAGTCGTATTAACATTATCACAATTATACCAAAGTACATAAGTAGCGAGTATAAAGTGTCTGTCATTTAGAAAACCGTGATATTCTCTTAATCAACTATGCAGATGAAGTCCTTATTTGCTAGTCAACAAAAGATTACGTTGGTCTTCAACAACGTTACGTACAGAAATCATCAACGTTCGTTACTGCCTTCTTGAATTATCCTGTGTCAAAGTTTGCAACTAAAAGGCCCCTGCAGTTCCAACAGAAAGCTGCTAGAGGGCCCAAGCGTATGTCACTTCACAGCATATCAAATATCAATAGCATATCAAATATCCACGACTTTTTACCTATGATGCCCATGGTTACAGATACACGTACCCGAAACCATAACCTTTTTGTAGAAGGTAATAAATTTCCATAATCATGAAGCTTTGCTCAGACAATTAACCCCACCCTATACGTATATGACTAATCCAATCTTGTTTGTCACATTTTGACGGAAAATCTACCCAACGTTCGCAGCTGACAGACACAAGTGCCACTAGAAGACCAAAACCTTCTTTCTGACTTGCCAGCCCGGAAAGGACGAACTGAAGCTATTAAGACTAGCTTAAAAGGTAAGTTTAAAGGTGAGTATAGTTTTGTTCAGCCATACTTCATTTTCTAAATTGCGTATCTTGTAACTTACTGTAAGTCAATGTAGGTCTGTGGCGCTTGACATGGCAAAAATCAGGAGTGTGCAGTATATTTGAGTTTGAAGCTGAAAACAATCATATAATCTAGTAACACATTGGAAGACAGAACGCATGTTCATTTTTATTTATTTATTTATTTATTCACATATATTTTGCGAGTATGAGGCGGAAAGCACAAATTGCTTATATTAAGCCTTCTACTCAAGAAACATACGCATAAAACAAGAATAGTAAACGACATTACATACATAAGTACAAAATGGATAACAGAAAAATAAATTTAAACAAGACAAGTTGGTGCTGAATCAATTAGGAGAACCTGCCTGTACAATGGATATAGGTAATGACAAGATCAAAAATGTTACAGTTCTGTTGATGTGAGAGAGATGTTGATCCTGATAACAGTAAAGTACATAAAGTAGTGTCGTTGAGGTGCTTTAGGTCTACTATAATATTTGAGACAGCCGATAACAAAGAACTTCTTTGGCTAGTATAGAGTGTGCAGTGTAGTAGATAATGTTCGGTTGTTTCACAATGATAGCCGCATTTACATGTAGGATAATCAATACAATGGTGTTGAAATAGATGGTAGTTTAACTGACTGAAGTTTAGACGGAGCCTTGTAAGATGAACTGCGGAACGACCTTGGCCATGAGAGAAATGGGAGTATTTTGTCGACTTGTTGAATAGTGAGTCCAGCTCTTTTTTGAAAGTGTTGATCGAAAGGACGGCTTTAGCATTCGTAGGCAGTTCATTCCACAAGTGAACAGTTGAAGGTAGGAAGGATCTTTTATACTTTTCAGTTTTACAGGCAATGGAAGTAAGGTTTTGGTTTGCGCGAAGGTTGTAAGGGACCGTATCACAGATACGTGGAGGGATAATATTATGTAAGTACAGTGGTGCGAGACCATTCATAATTTTCCAAAACTGAATCAACTGATGCTTTTTCCTTCTGTCCGCTAGTGTGTCCCATGCAACCTCGGCTAACAAGCTCTCATGTTTAGTGCCTCTCATGGCTCCGGTACAAACTCGTGCCGCGGCCATCTGGACAGACTCAAGAAGATCACAATCTTTGCCGAGAAGGCCACACCAAACAATGTCAGCATATTCAAGTAATGGACGAATCATAGTGACATACAGAGTTTCTAATGTTCCCCGAGGAACAAAATATGATATCCTCTTCAGAAGATTGATTCGCTTCATTGCCTTGGTAATCAATGTAGACACGTGATATGACCAGGACAAGTCACGTTTCAAGTTTAAGCCCAAATGCTTGTGAGAGTCAACTTCCTTAAGCACAACTCCTTTAAACACTAATGGTGGGTGATAGACTTTGACCCTTTTCATGGAGAATGTCATCAGTTCAGTTTTAAGGGGATTAAAAGTTACCAGCCACTGGTCCGACCATTCACCCACCATTCTAAGATCATGGCATGTTCATTATTGGGAGTAGTTCGTGGTGAATTTGAAATTCTACAATTTACAGTATTACATGTGCCCCACAAGTTGGATAAGGTAAAGATACATAGCTACAGTTCTATAAAGCTGATCTACTGAATACAAGGGCGCATAGTATGGGATGAAAATAAATTGCTTTGTGCTCAAATTGTCGATTCAGGTTCAAAATTAAGTTGGAACACCGGCATTGTTATTTGACTTAATCGAATTAGATAACACATAGTCTTGGTTGTTTGTTTTTTAAATCGAAAGCTTCTACATATTGCACTCGGAAGGTTTTTGTATGCAAACGCAAGTTTGGTATTTTGCGAAAATCTGAACTAGATAAAGTTCCAGATACCTAAGTTCTGATGATAATTTGTTTTCACTCAAACTTTAGATGTACTGAAAATATCGATTTCATTATCCCAATGCTATAGAATTTGTTTTCAGTTTCATTCAAGATTGATGTCCACATTATCAAAAATGTGAAAGAACCCAAAAGTGCGTCAAAAAGCAATGCCAAATCTTTTTCTTTCGGTTTATGTCAGCAAATCGTAAGATTCTAAAAAAAAAGAAACACGTTACATGCAAAAGTATAATCTATCAGGGAGAAAAAGAATAACTTAAGATTGATATTCAAAAATTTCGAATCAGACAATTAGCCAGCCATCGTTTTTATCATCATCATTACTTATTGTTAATTATTACTATTATTTGGTAGGTAAGACTACTAGGAGAGGTGTTTTTTCACCAGTTTTGTCTTTCACACCATTTGATGTTGTTTGTTTATGGTTGAATACATAAATAAATAAATAAGTAGATAAAATGTTTACATGTTAGTGTTGTTGATGTAATAGCGAAGTACGTGACAGCATCTACTGAGTGTGAAATACATATTGATCAATATTGGTATGCAAATAGGCCAAGCTCAGACTAATTTAGAACTGTTTGTCACGCAGTGTATGAATAAATTTTAAGGTGTAAATGATCAGGGCTTGTACAGCCTTACCATACATTTATTGAATGGTCATCATAGACATTTGACGGACCCCATTGCATGCTGGGAGACGCTGTGTTCTATGGGTAATGCAGAGGGCAAATATATCATTACCATAATGTTCTTATATAATTACAAAACACACACACATATTACGTACATTCAAGGGGTGTACAGAAAGTGTGAAATGGAGCGAAGTGGAATGTAATTTTTTATTCCATTTCGAATCTTCTGTACATTCCATTTCGTTTCGTTTCATTCCATTTTGTGGGATTTTACGCCGAAGATGGCGTGTTACGTCGAAGGGTGGTTATAGGAGCTATATAGGTACAGATACAGATTCGATTTCAGTTCGTTCCATTTCGTCCCATTTCGTTCCCGTTCGTCCAATTTCTTAATTTCGGTCTACCAATCTCGGGTGCGCCCATATTTTCCTGTGTCTCCTAGCATGGCATGTAGTAGGATTGGTGAAAAGCTCTTTTTTCCCTTTAAAAGCATCAATTGTAACATGGTATAAAGCAAAATGGGGAGAGTTTGTCTTCCTCTGCCATTTTTTGTTTCCATTTCAATTCCATGACAAATTGCTTTTAAAAATTTGTGATAAGCTGATAAATATACCTTCATGCTATTTAGCCATGATGGCTCGGTATGAGATATGTCAGTATAATTTATTTCCTTTTACAATAGATCAAGAAATTCTTGTTGTGATCAGATGCGGTCAAACTTTGAGGTTTCTATTTCCATATTTATATATCAGTTCCTTTTGAATTCAAAGATATTTGTTTACATGAACTACAATTTGAAAGAACTCAGTGTAAAATATTCACACATTATATGTCTGTAGCCACGATACCAGCCATGCTACCTAGTGCTCATAGTGTATTGTCTTGTTACAACCTGAATAAAGTAAAGTAAAGTGTAAAATATGACCCCCCCCCACCCCCCAAAAAAGAGTACAAAATGCGTCCTTTCAGTACTGTTAATTCTTCTTCCATTTTGGTGGTAGGGTTGGCAACATGGGAAGAAGGCTACGACACAAGCTGATTTTCCTCCTCCTCATCGCCAGCATGAAGCCCAACACGCCAGAAGCTAGCTGTGCATGTCGTACTTCATGTTGCAAATGTCCCCACAGAGGCCTTACCAGCATTCCACAGATCCCAACATCTACCTATAAGATAGATTTGAGCAATAATCAGATAGCTGGCATTCCGTCCAATACATTCTCAAATCTACCCAAGCTCCAACAGTTGTGCCTGAACTATAACAAGATAACCAGTATTCAAGCTGGTACATTCTCAAATCTACCCGAGCTACAACGGTTGTACCTGAGCCTTAACAATATAACCGGTATTCAAGCCGGTGCATTCGTAGCTCTACCCACTCTCGAATTACTTCAGCTGTCCTATAACCAATTAACTCACATCCAATCGGGTACATTCGGATATCTGCCTGGGCTTGAACAGTTGCAGCTAAACTTTAACAACATAAGTAATATTCAGGTTGATACGTTCTCCAAACTACCCCATCTCCGCATTTTGGATTTGAGTTTAAACAAGCTGATTGTAATTCAGGCTGGTGTATTCTCAAATTTACCAAAGCTGCAAACTTTGAAACTTAATATCAACCAGATAATTAACATCAAGCCTGGTACGTTTTCGAATCTACCCAACCTCGAACGCTTGTTCTTGAGCTCCAACAAGATACCCAGTATTTATGCTGGTACATTCTCAAACCTACCCAAGCTTAAAAATTTGCAACTACATTTAACTCACATCCACTCTGGTATATTCTCAAATCAACCCCGACTTGAGATTATAAATCTTTCCTTTAACAATCTGACTAGAATTCAGACGGGAGAATTCTCAAATCTACCCCAGCTAAAACGGTTGTTCCTGAATTCTAACAAGATAACCAGCATCCAAGCCGATGCATTATCAAATCTACCCAAGCTCGCATATTTAAAGCTGTCCTCCAACCAGATATCTGCCCTTCCCGAGCCATATTATGAAATATTGGGATCCATTTCTAGATTATATATCAACGAAAACCCCTGGCAATGTGATTGTAGAATGGTGGCCATTATGAAAAAACAGATCCACTCATTAATGACACAGATAACATGTGCCCAACCTGCTAGACTCTTGGGGAAAAAACTCCAAAATGTCGATCCCAAGGATCTGATCTGCAATGACCGAACCAAATCAACTCCTACACCTATCCAAGCCCCAATCAGTACATCTACATTGTCAACATCTTCACTTGGTACTACAGAAAGGAGAACTAGCCCAACACCTAATGTTCCGGGCTCAACTGTAGCCTTTGTCACACTACCAGTTAATATGAAAACCCCAGCCAGCGCATCTGTAGTAACAGCATCTTTGTTTAGCATATCAAATCCTCCAGACTCCGCAGTGTCCTTTGCCACACTACCAGTTGATATGAAATCCCCAATGTCATCTGTAATGTCAACATCTTCTCTTGACAAAGCAGAAAGTAAGACTAGCCCAATACCTAATTCCCCAGGTTCTATCGAGGCCTTTTCCACACCATCTGTTGATAGAAAAGCCTCTTCAGTGTCAAAATCTTCATTTGGCAATTCAAGCCCAACGCCAAATCTTACAGGCCCTCCTTTTGCATTTGCCACACGACCAGTCAATTGTCACAATGGCACTGTCAAATCTCACTATCATTGGTATTTCAAACGCAAAGTTGACTCGACACTCTCTGAAGATGTGCAGACAAACCTAATAGTTACGGCACCAAATTCAGACGTAATTGCTACCAAGGGTACCTCAGATGGATCCGGCACTAGTCCCATCTTTGTTGTTATCATTTCATCTGTCGTTGGTTCAGTCATAGTAACTCTCGCTGTTGTCATCCTTCTCGTGGTTTGGTACAAGAAGACAGGCAGAAATCCTCTTTCGCGCAAACGATTTAAATTTGTCTCCAACAACTTTTACAAATCCGCAGATACTGCAGTGACCAGTGGTCAGAAAGAAAAGGGTCAGTCCCAAGCCATCACTGAATCCAACACAAACACCCCAGCTGGTGTAGTGACCAGTGGTCATGATCACCAGTATGAAGACATAGACCGACATACCAACCTAAGGCAGGGTCAGTCGCAGACAATCACTGAATCCGACACAAACACCACAGTTTCTATAGTGACCAGTGGTCGTCATCAGACGGGTCAGGGCCAGGCTCAGGTCATCACTGGCTCCAACACAAACACCACATCTGCTGTAGTGACCAGTGGTAATTATCAGACAAAGATGAGCCAGTCTCGTGCCATTGTTGAAACTGGAAATCTATCTTATGGTACAGGGCAGACTGCCTCAATGCAAAGTTCTCTGTACAAAGCAATGGGGCAGTCTAAGACCATTACTAAATCCACCACCACCACAGCTGCTGTAGTGACCAGTGGTCATGAGCAGTCAGGACATGGTCAGTCTCAAGCTGTCATTGAAACTGGAAATCCATCTTATGGCACAGGGCAGACTGCCTTAGTACAAAGTTCTCTGTACAAACCCAGTGGTCATGATCAGGCAGAGCAGGGTCAGTCTCAGGCCATCACTGAATCCAACACAAACACCACAGCTACTGTAGTGACCAGTGTTCATGATCAGACGGGGCAGGGTCAGTCTCAGGCCCTCACTGAACCCAAGACAAACACCACAGCTGCTGTAGTGACCAGTGGTCAGGGTCAGACAGAGCAGGGTCAGTCTCAGGCCATCACTGAATCCAACACAAACACCACAGCTACTGTAGTGACCAGTGTTCATGATCAGACGGGGCAGGGTCAGTCTCAGGCCATCACTGAACCCAAGACAAACACCACAGCTGCTGTAGTGACCAGTGGTCAGGGTCAGACAGAGCAGGGTCAGTCTCAGGCCATCACTGAATCCAACGCAAACACCACAGCTACAGCAATGACCATCACTAAATCTAACACAAACGCCACGGCGGCTCTAGTTACCAGTGGCCATAATCAGATAGTGCAGGGTCAGTCTCAGACCATCACTGAATCCAACACAAACACCGCCAGTGGTCATGATCAGAGAAGGGCCAGTCTTAAGCTATCATTGATGCTAGAAATCCCACTTATAACACAGGACGGACTGCCTCAAAGCCAGTTGAACACAAACACTGAAGCTGCCGTAGTGAATAGTAGTGGTCATGATGATCAGACAGGGCAGGGTCAGTCTCAGTCCATCACTGAATCTAACACAAACACCATAGTTGCAGCAGCTGTAGTGACCAGTGGTCACGATCAGTCAGGACATGGTCAGTCTCACGCTATTGTTGAAGCTGAAAATGTATCTTATGGCACAGGGCAGACTGCCTCAAAGCAAAGTTCTCTGTACAAGCCAATGGGATAGTCTCAGGCCATCACTGAATCCACTGATCAGACAGGGCTGGCCTCCGTTGCTCCGTTCCAGTCTTCGAACGGGGCTGTTTTTTCATTGGGGGGGGGGGGCAGGTTCTCTTGTGCCGAGAAAGTTTTCCAAGTTTACCGAGGAAGAGATTTTGCCAAGGAAGCGAGTTTACTGTGGAAGGGAGTTTGCAGTGGAAGGGAGTTTCACCACGAACACAAACACAATAAAAACCAGCCACGCTCTGGACTGCAAAAGAGGCTAAGACGGGGCTGGGTCAGGGTCAGACCATCACTGAATCCAATAAAATATGTACCTCTTCTGTAATTGTCAGTAGTCATGGTCAGGGCAAGTATGAGATAAATTTGTCTCAACTTGAAAGTTCAACTGTGTTGGAAAAAATCAGTATGAATAGGGTTAAACTGTAATTTTCAACACAGCAATATTGGACTTTTCCAAATTTTTGACTGATCGACTCCAGCCTTTTTTAAGGAAAGGACAATCCACTGCTTCAGTGACGTCACGTTATGAAGGTAGCACACGTGACTCCTTGAGCAGTGGATCAAACAAGCCATCTACATTGGATATTTATAACCATCAGAAAGTGGAGACGGAGGGCGCCATAGGCTTCTGCAACTTATGACCCACTACTCGGGGAGTCCCGTGTGCTATCTACATAATGTGACGTCATTGAAGAAGTTAATTGTCCATTCTTTGACAAAGTCCATCAGTCCAATATCTTGTGTTTGAAATTGCGGTTTAACTCTACAGTCAAACGTGTCTATAGCGACCACTCAAGGGACTGGTCAAAATTGGCCACTATAGAGAGATGGTCACTATAGAGAAAATGCTGATTAATTGGCCGCTAAGCCTATTTCTTAATCATTAAGAATCCAAGGGACGGACAAAAAATGGCCACTATGGCCAGGTGGCCGGTATGCAAAGGTGGCCGCTAATACAGGTTTGACTGTATTCAGAACAAATTTAACTCTGAACAAGCTCCTCCAGCAAAACATCTGTGTAACAGCTGTGTCTATAGATATGATGGCTGTTTCTTGGTGTCCGAAGATCAATGGGAGGCAGACAAGTTTGATTAGACGACCAGTCTACCTGGCCTGCACGTGACTTTTTAAGGTGAAGGAGGGGTGTGCACTCCCTTCTCCACCCTCTCGTCTACTGGCGCACTAAGTCCTACAGGGACAGAACTGTTTGCCACATAAGACGGCCCCAGCAGATGCAGGTTTATTATTTGGAGTTTCCGTCTCCTAGGAGGACTTCCGACCAAGGATGCAAGGGATTCCTCCTACCCCTGACTCGTGTGTCATGGCGGGTGCGTCATGCCCGAACATGCCCCTAAGGCCTACCACTGCCACAAAGGCATGTCACTGCCACTACTACAAGAGTTACAACAACCAGTAACGCCTGTCAAAATGAAGGCCCTAAAGTATATGTTACTTATAAGCCTCTTCTATTTCTCACTTTTCGTAAAAGTCAGACAAACATTGCTGCTTAGTTGAAAAACAAGCACATGGCCACCAGAACAAACACATACGTTTATGTACTGTATAGGTATGGACTTGAGCCTGAACATACAGGGTTCTCCCCAGAATTTTTTAGTATAGTGGAAAAAACCCCGAACTAACGCACTGCGCTTTCGTGAAAACGGGTTCATTTTGCAATGATAGAGGGCGTCAAATACTACAAGTATAATATATTATAGTGATTCCTTTGTTGTTAAGTGGCAAAACGACTATTGTTTTGATTAATGCCCATTCACAAGTTTTTGCAGACAATGCCGACTGGAAAAGTGATGCTACTTGGCATAAAAATCTGTGAATTTTCATGAATTTTAGTAAAACTAACCAAGAAAATAGGGAATATTTTCTAAAGTAGTATAGTGGAGCTGGGCCAGGAGTATAGTGGAGGGCCTCTGTTATTCCGTCCTCTGGGGAGGACGCTGACATACATATTGTCAAAAAGTTTAGCCAATTATTTGAAAGTTGTTAACACTTACTAAAGCCAACTGTATGTCTTATTAAGTGGCTGATACTCATGTTGTTTTACGTATCTTAGTCTCGAAAAAAGAACATCTACAAGTTTTTATGTTACTTTCTAAGTACTGAATATGATTATCTTTGAGATTGTACTCACCTAATTGTTGTATTATGGTATACATAGCATTCATTATTTCAGTTTGCTGAGGTGCATGCTACTGCTGCAACATAACAATCTCACGGGCAAAGGAACAACAACGTTTTCAAGTTGTACATATTTACTAAAAATAACTGTATGCCTTATTTTAAAGGTGGTAAATTGTCATTTTTGTTTACATATTTTATAAGTATTTACATACCTAAGTTTTGAAGCAAGAATATATATAAAGTTTTTAAAGTCATTTTCAAGAACTAAATGTCAGCATCTTCTAGATGATTAGCATGAAAGTTCATCTGTACCGGTAAATGACATTGTGGAAAAGACTAAACTTAACGTAACCAACAACAAGTTAGATTGGGACTTACCCCAAATTTTCAGCCGACTCCGTCAGCCTTGTTCACGGAATGGACCCGTCTGCTGTAGCTTCCGGACGTGACGTCAGGGACACACGACGGCAGCAGAGGGACGTGAATACCAGATAACCTGTGTCGCCCCCCCCCCCCCCGCTGTCTCTGTTCAGCGAAAAGTTGGGGCAAGTCCCAATCTAACTTGGTGTTGGTTACGTAAAGTTAAGTCTTTTCCACAATATTCTAGATGAGACTTATCTATTTGTTGTAAAAGAAAAGGGTATACACAATTCATTTTTTTACAGTTACAGCCCTAAACTCTGCAGTGTGTGTTCCATCAAAGATAAATCAGAGAACAGTTGATGTTCATGATACCTTACATTAAAATCACTTTGTGGTCACATCTTGAGATTGCCTTAGCGTAGCGTGCTAGCCTCCTTCACCGGCGTCTCTAGGGCCTTGGCGAAAGTTTTTTTTGTCGATTAGCGATTTTTGTCCGGGAATACGACGGTAAAGGATGATATGCCGGGAAAGGAAAAATGCCGGGAGAGGAATATATACCGGGGGGCTTGCACCGGCCCAAGCACTAGGGTCGGTGAAGGAGGCTTAGAAGCGTACGTAGTACAGTGGTCAGTAATTCTAATCTCCAAGCAGATCCTATGGTAGCATAAGACAGTATGAAAAGCTGCCAGAGGAGTGAATCTGGCTTAGGAGTGTGTTTTGCTACCATCTACATGGCAAATGTACACCTCTTAGCTGACTACACTCCTTGGTCAGTTTGGTACTATCTTATGCCATTGTAGGATCTGCTTGGAGATTAAGTAATTCAGCCTCTGAACCTAGAGGTCGTGAGTTCGAATCCCGGCTGTGTCGCTCACCCGACATGCACACTACTGGAAAAAGTTGCAGTTCTTTGGACGGAACGTTAACCTGTGGTCCACTGTTTGTTGTACTAGTGGGAGCTTCCCCCGTGCAGTGAGCCTGTAAATACTGTACATAGTGCTACTAAGTTTTTCGGACATCTTAACTGGTTCAATTTCCTTGTCTGTATTAGTTTTTCCTTTTTTTTTTCTAATTTAAAAGGTGACAGCTTGTATACCTTTTCTATTCAAATTCTTCTCAATAGAAGGTCTTAAATAAACAAGTTTGAATTATGAACTTTGTAAAAGATGCGTAATGTTCTATATAATTATCATAGTTTTTTTTTGCTGAAGTTTATGATACTATTTGTTTAATGCTGCTGTTGAAGTTGTTCTGTAATTGTTGTATTTCTGAACGAAAAGTCTCAGCAAATATTATCGTTGTGGTGATACAGTCATAGTACTTCTGAACTATTTTGTATCTCTTAGGTCTGTATATAAGACAAATGCAAAAAAACTTTTTCCCAATCTCATATTTTTTCCAAGTCCGTATATGCTACAAAAAGCAAGGAAGATAAGCGTAAATCAGGTCAGGAAGTATTTTTTCTGTTACCTGTAAAGTTGAAATCTAATGAAACATTTAACTGGTTTTTTTTTTCAATCAACCATGTCGCTTTTCTTTCTTAATTACTAAAAACTAGCTTCTAGTACATTGTACAACTGTAGTAAACTATTATGTAAAGATGTACAAAACAGTTTTGGAATCTGGGTCTACAAATTGTATTGTAAAAAACGACTTGAGAAAAAAACTTGTCGGCAATTACCCTAAGATGCTACGTGCGGCTCTAAACATCTCATGGAGAACACATCCTACAAAAAACCTGTTGTATGGAGATCTACCACCGTTATCTCAAGTCATACGGGAAAGAAGGCTGAGGTTTGCTGGTCACGCATGGCGCAGTAAAGATGAGATCATCAGTGACGTTCTGCTGTGGACACCCAAACAAGGTCATGCAAGCAGAGGTAGACCACGCAAAACATTTGTACATCAACTTTGTGAAGATACTGGTTGCTCGGCTGAAGAACTGCCCAAAGCTATGGAGGATAGGGAAGGCTGGAGGAAGAGAGTCGTGGCCATCCGTGTAACCAGCTCGCCCGGATGATGATGATGATATCAAACTGTGTCATCATGAGAGAATATAACAAGAATTGCGAAATATACAAAAGAATATCCTCACAAACTAAGTGAAGTACTAATGACATAGCTTTCACTACACTGTCACTGCTGCTGGACTAACTTGTATTTCATTATATCAGGCTTGAATTTTCATGCTGCAAGATTTTAAATTATTGATATTTATAATTTTGTGAGTCATACCTCAATTCAGTTGTATCATAACTACTATTGAGTGTGGTTTTATGGAAATAAACAACCAGTCTTTTATTCATTCATATCTCGTCTGCAGTCCTCTTCTTTTCTGAGAATTCCGAGTTGCAGGTCGGTATTCTTTGAACGCTGCCTGTGGAGTAGGTAATTAGCTAATTATACAAATAATGGGAGCTAATTTCTTAAATCAATTTGGATGCTTCATAAACTCACTAAATTTCATGATAGGACTCTTACACATGTCACACATGTAACTCTGATACTGACATACATCATTTATGCAAATGAAGTCATAATTCTTTTAGGAATGACCTTCCTTGCTCAGATAATACTTTCATTTTTATGAAAAAATTGTATTGAGGAGAGGACCTTACTTTCATGATCAATAAAAACACGTTATGATACAAGTAAACATAAATATTTTTTAAAAAGGTATGAGGTCGTGCATGGAGCTCTAGTTTTGAATGTTAATGCTAGTTCACCTTTATCCGTTGGGTAACCTTTATCCGTTGTTTTATAAAAGAACAGGGCATTTCAAAATATCAAGTCGACGGACAGTGGTTTCAAAGTGCAGTATTTTGAAAATAAAGTTTTGCAATTTGAAACCATCGCCCGTCGACTTAACATCCCTAAATACCCTGTTTTAAGAACAACGTATAACTGGGGCCGCCCTAAGACGGTTCCCGTCGTAAGACGGAACGGATTTTTTGCTGATCTTATTATCCATAAGTACACCGTGTTTGTTGCCACTGACTATGCTGATTACAAAGGTAAATAAACCAAGTCCATGCACACAGCTTTAATTTGCATTCCAAGTATACTTTAACATATTTACTTCATGTTTTAAAAAAACACAGAATTCTAACAGTAATGTTGACAGTGCTGAATCACTGCGGTCACCAGCCTCTGCGTATTGGCGGCTCGTGTCGCTAACTATACGAACTCTTTCAAGCAGTCACACAACTGCCATGATACACATAAATAAATCTCCATAAAACACTATGAATATGGGTCTTCAAATGTCTGTTGAGTAGAAAAGCAACCAAAAGGAAGCGACATAAACATTGCCACCATTGTACTCCCAAGGGAGTGTGGCCGTGAAGGTGACAGACTAGAGAACGCTCCAAAGATTCATTTGACTGTAACAAATGATTCGTGCTGTCTATGAAAATAAGACTTGATAGAGAGATGTAGATGATATTTTCATATAATCAGACCGAGTTTTGTTGATGTTAGCGGTGTCTTTTTTTCGTAATGGTTTTTTTAGTCGGGCATTCACAATCAGTGCATTCAGCCCATTGCCCGTAAAAACATGAGCTGGATTGTTCTAGGTACAGCCTTCCTCATGTGAGACAAGAAGTACATACAGTCACGATTTTACTGTCAAAAGAAAGCTAAATTATCATATTATTAATTTTTTTCTGTGTACTTAAATTTACCACTTACTTTTGAAGAGAGCAAAATGTAAAAAAAGCGTACCGAGTTAGGCACACTGTCCAGCGTAGCACAAAATTGGAAGGTTACATACACGAAATTGTCTCACAGTGTTTGCCGCTTGTAACATGCAGCGCGAAAGGTTCATGAACCACATGAATGCATTTCTTATTCAAGTATGTTGTTCAAATCCATATGTCTAAAAAATTCAGTCATCAAAATTTGACCACTCTCAGGCAACTAGCGATGGAGCGCCATGAGTTTGAGCGCAAGAAAAAGCGTACCGTGTTGGGGCACCTCCCGTTATAGGTTACCCCGCGGAGATAAGTGAATTAGCGTTTCCTGGACACATACAGGTGTGTAGGGGAAAAGCGACCCCTAAACATCAATGGTTCATAACTAGTCTGTGATTGTTTGATGTGCAGTATGATATCACCTACACAAGACATTGCCATGGTAACACCCGCCATGGCCTCTCCCTGAGGTCACATTTCCAAACCGGGGCCCGTTCGGGATGTTTAAAGAAACGAAAAATTAATTCGGGGTTAGAACAACTCCTACTCACCTTTAATAGCACCAAACACCATGTTAATCTCTCCAGCGGTTCTTGAGACATATTCCATACATTATCGTGACATAAAACAAAAATGAAGGTATTACCTGTTATTTAGTTAAGCGAAACAAAAAAATATCCAGAGTCTCAGAAAACGCTACAAAAGACCCACAGAAGACCCCCACCATACATCTGCTTGAAGATTAATCGTTGTCGTCATCAACTCTCTGCGACCGGACAGACCGGTTTTCTGGCGATGACGTACTTCCGGTGCTGACATATCCACTTGCTTCCTGTTGACCTAATTCACAAATACCTGTTAACAAAGGTAAATACACTGTTTTCTATGCAAAAGTAAGATCTCCTCAAAGTCGTGTGCTTGTCGGGAACTTTGCTACAGAATTGGGTGTGCATTTGCTGATCAACCGGCCATTTATTTCAAATTTGTCTTGTAGTCAGACAATATTTGACCCGGCTTGTTGTCGCCATAAGGCCATATCTTCCTCTGTGTGACCAACCTCCTTGGTGTGACATAGCGCTAATTAATTACTACTAATTAGTATGTACAAGGAACTCCAAACTGCACCTGCGTACCGAATTATAGTATCATTCTAGATCTGTGTAAAGCTTTGAACTATAACGTTATATCCTCGGCGAAATTAAACTAGTAAATGCAGACTTGTCTAGAGCATAGTCGGGCTTCAAAATGGCGTCACCATTTTGAAGTGACGTCATGTATAACGTAACCCCGTTTTTGATGACGTCACAGCTAGAGACCTGTTGTTATGCATAGTAAACGTCAGAGCGATGTACTTGGAGGTACAGTAATAAGGGAGGGGTGAAAAAAAACGTGAAAAGGTAATTTGCTGTTGTAAATTCTGTGACATATAGAACTATTGTAGAGTGGAATCCGTTGCCACAAAGTACTGTAGCGGAAACCTCTCAGCTCATTAGGTAGCTTTAGACAACGCTTACATGCAAAAGTTAGGTGTGACAGGTTGTTCGGTGCACTAGTCATATAACCAGCTTTTGCCTGCATATAATTGCTTTATCAAGTTAATCTATGTCTTTATAACCCTTTTATTATGTCTTTTTCAGCTATAGAAATATGAATCCACGGTAGAAGATACTCTAACTACCATCTACCAACAAAGAACAACTGAATTCTTGCTGAAATACTCGCAATGCATGTACTCCCATAAGGCATAAATATGACAAGAAAGTCGCTATTTCGGAATCCTAGAACACTGTTACTTGCCATTCTTCTGGTTGCATCTTCGGGTTACTTGTACTTTTCGCTGACTCTCTCATGCCTGGCATCGGAGCAAAATAAGATACGAGATTTGCCTGAACTTGTAGTAAGTCAACCCTTGGAAAAGAAGAAATCAGTAACACCAGCGCCTCTAGCAATTCGCAAGCGAACTGCAGTCATAATCATAGCTCCAATGCGAAGTGGCTCAACGTTCGTTGGCGAACTATTCAACCAACATCCCAACGCCTTTTACGTCTTCGAACCATTCTGGGCCCTTGAGAATTATGCAAACAAGACTTACGACATCACTACGGAAACGAAACTCACATTCCTGGAGGGAATATCGTCATGCAAATTCCAGGGAATTCAGGGTGTTATGAGGTTCTATCTTACTACTAAAGGCATGGGGGTTTACAAAACATGTAAAGCGATAGAAAGTATGTGTGCTCGATACAGAAACCAAACGAAGGGAAAGATCACACTAGCACAAAGATGTCCTGTGCCACCTTCATCGCTACCAAGTGTTCTAAGATCAACTTGCGAGGCAAAACAATTCACCGCCATCAAGACGATACGTTTGGACGACCTGACGATTCTACAACCTCTCACCCTTGTCGATGACCTTGACTTCAAGGTTATACAGCTTGTTAGAGACCCAAGGGCTGTCATCTCCTCAAGAATCGCGCTGGGTAGGAAAAACATTTCCCTCCTGTCATCTTTAAACACCAAAGTCGACAAGAAGGAAGTACGTCAACTCTGTGACCGAATGGTAAGAAATGCACAACCCTACAAAGACAACGCTAGCTGGCTACGCGAACGATACGCTTTAGTTCGCTACGAGGACGTTGGACTAAAACCTCTGGATATGATGCAGAAATTTTACAATTTCATCGGCGTTACTCCAAATAAAAACGTCACTGATTGGATCAAAACACACACCAAGACAGCCAAAAGGAAGAAAGATAGGAACGATCCATTTGGAACTATCAAAGACCCACTTCAGGCTTGTAACCAATGGAGAACAAGACTCACATTCGATGAAGCCAAAGTGATACAGTCGGAGTGTAAAGAGGCGATGACCATATTTGGCTACGAATATGTCACTTCCGCCAAGCAGATGAGAAACAAATCTGTGGATCTTTACGATACGAGAGCGCCTATAGTGCTCTGATTTCCATTGTTTATATTAGCTTGGTAACCATTCTATCGGGAGGTCCGTGGTAGCTCTACGGTGCTGGCCATGGTTGCGTTGCCCGCCCACCCAGTTTATTAGTACAAGCCGGTGAATTTTCACGGGGTTGTTTTCAATTAGTTAGCTTTATACCCAATGAATAATAACAAAAGTCCGACTCAAAAGATAGGTTGTCATAAAAAAGGACATTGCTTAGTTAGTAGGGCTTGTGCCTGTATGGAATGGTTACCAGGCAAGCACATGTATTCTTGAGGCTGTATATTTATTGAAAGACATTACAACATTAGATCAACTTTCGATATTCAACCATTTAAAAGGACTTGAAAAAAAATCCACATCATGCAAGACATGAATTCTGAAACCGGGAACTCAGAAAAGTGTGAACTAATTGTCTAGTTTTTCCACCCGGTATGATGAGGATGAAAAATTGTAATTATAGATAAAAGTACCTATTCTCTCACAGACTCCCTAGGTCACTGTGAAAAAATATTAGAAACTGGCCTAGTGGACAGATAACATACTAGAGGAGCTTAGCTGGCCTAGCAGTAGGTCGCAAACTGGAATCTTAGGCAGGCCAACTCCCTCTGGTGTGTTATCTGTCTATTTGGTTAATTTCCACTATTATTCCAGCGACCTGTGGAGTCTGTCAGAGAACAGAAACTACGAGTAGCTAGCTATGCTGGTGTGTTGGTCGCGGCCACAGCATGCTTTGTAAGACTACACGTGTATGTACAAATTTTCGTGATTTGTAGTTCACACCCAATTGCAATTTCTGATATGTTGATGTTATACACCTTTATTAACCGTTCTCTTCGCTTGTAATTGTTTGTACTGAATAGATATGGCAGAAGTCTGAAAACAAGACGTTTTACAGATGGGTTCTGTGATTACAATACATGACGGTGTCTAGTAACGTCTGTTTTGCTGGACCTTTTTTTCTGTTCGCCCTCCTGCATTAGTTTTGGGGTTCTCTAATTTTTCGTAGGTTTGGTCTGTCTTATGCCCACCTCTAGTAAGACTGCGAAAAGCAATCATCGTCAAAGCAATCATGTTTTTATTGCTATTCTTGTTGAAGAGATTCATTAGTCACGTATGTAAAACAGTTACTAGTCTAAGAGTTTTTCATCAATCAGTGACTGGTTTTGACAGGTAAAGTACACATGGCTCCAAATTTTCGATGACTGTCAGTCCATCATGTTCACGGAGGGACCTAGTTCTCGCGAGAGTTGCGAGAACTAGGTGGAGACTTGCATGGATCTTCTGTCACAGTCACTGATTGATGTAAAACTCTAGTAATTGCTATTCTTGTTTTAAGAGGGAAACAAGGGCGCTGTGGCCCCATGCCCTTGCCATGTGCCCCTACCCCTATCCTGGGAAGCAGATCCTCTAGCAAGCATAATTTTTTTGTTAACCAAGGATGCTATTTGGTCACATGTGGCCACAGTTTTTTTAGCGCTGATGTCATGCATAGAATTAAGCCAGTGTGGCCTTACAAAACAGACGTCAATAGGCACCATCACACGTACTGTAATCAGAGAACTCATCTGTAAAACGTCTTGTTTTCAGACTTCTACCAAGATTGGTTTTGAAGTGGAGGCGTATGTACGTAAGTAAAGTTCACATCGAAGGGAAAGAAAATCACATTGTCTGTACTTATGCTTATGACTATGTATATGTATATTTTTTTGCAAATCGTGTCCCTGTTGTTGAATTGATCGTAGTTGTAAACAGTGTAAAGGCACAAACTTGAGAAACCTTTCTGATCTTGTAGCCAAATATTTGCTAACTGGCGGTATGAAATAATTGATCTTGTAATCGTGTAGATAATACGAACTATTTCATTTCCATTTTTTTTCCATTCTAGAACCACAAAAGAACACACCAGCAAAACCAATATGTTTTCCCTACTAGAAAAATGATGCAAAGTCATAACGATATGCATATTCATCGATGTGCCACCAAGATCGCTGCTTCAGACAGAAACCGTTTAATTTTACCGCAGCACCTACTGTTGTAGGGCGCTGTTCTGAACCAGTCTAAAACAACAACAGCAAACTTTAAAGGGTTTATTAGTCTGTGACCAGACCCTCTGGTCGACAGACTTTTAGTTTTGTCACGTTTACGCGCGTTCGCAGCTGTATCTGTATGTTCCCGTTGTCTGAATTCTATGTGGTTTGGCAGGTCCTTTGTACTGAGGTTGACGATGATGCACGTGAACTTTTTTTTGCGGCAGGTGGTTTTATTATGGATTTTATAAAAATAACACCCCTACAATTTGTTCGTCTTGCGGTGTTTTGGTCCAGATCCTCTGTATGTGGGTCATGGTGTCATTGGAATTTGTCAAGCAGATGCGTGGTGTTACCTGATCGTCAAAGTTATTCGCGTTCGCATCGGTATCTGCATGTTCCCGTTGTCGCATACGTACGTTGTTTGGCAGGTCATCTGCACTGATGTTGACGATGATGCACGTTGTTTTTGTTTTTTTGTTTTTGCGGCAGTTGGTTTTATTAGGGACGCAATAAAAATAACACCCCTACAAAATGTTCATCTTTCGGTGTATTAGTCCAGATCCCCTGTATATGGGTCATGCTGTAATTGAGATATTGCAAGCAGATGCGTGATGTTCTCTGGTCGTCAATGTAACGCGCGTTCGCATCTATATCTGCATGTTCCCGTTGTCGCATACGTTTGTGGTTTGGCGGGTTCTCTACACATAGTTGGACGATGATGCAAGGTGTTTTATTTTTTCGGCAGCTGTTTTTATTATGTATGTAATAATTTCAGATATCACCCCTGCAAATTGTACGTTTCACAGTGTATTGGCCCATGTCTGCATATGGTGCCCGTTGAGGTAATTGGGTATAGTTAAGCAGATGCGCGATATGTGCAAGAATTTTACGCGCCTTTGCTTTCTACCTCTTATTCAACAAGTTTATCCGTACTACTTTAATATGTACCAGCATCATGGACCCCGGGATTCACCCATTAACACTGTGTCATGCTACCTTATGGCTTCACACTAGTTAAACACTTATCGCACAGTTCATCATCAACAGCTGTGTGTTATCGTATGTGGGACATGGGAACCGACATCTAATGTTCCACTAATGACCCTGTCAATCAAATACCTCCTGTCGCCGTTTGCAATGAAGCGTGTAAGAATTCTCGTCCCAAATGAAGTTTAGCCATATTATATTCCCGGACTTCGACTAAGAAACATCAAGGTCCTATTCCGTGCTTCATACTTATTACGTCCATAACAGAAACATGTTAATACTTGGTGCGTTTGTCAGTCTGCCTGTCGGTCTTGTAGGTGTGTCTGTGTGTGAATGTGCCTGTGTATTAGAGTAGACCATCCGGTAACTTATCGTCACCATATCTTTTTGACTTTGGCCACATGTTATCTCACAATCCATACCTGTTTAGTAAGATTCACATGACACAGAAATATTAGGCAACTTTAGATACAACGATATATCTAACACCATGAAAAGAATCATATAGGATATAAGCACAACGTCACACACCAAAGAAGACAAAGCAACCAACATATACCAGACCGACGTCACAGACTATGTTACCTACGGTCACTTGTTTTAGTTTCTATTTGAAACGAAGTCATAGAAACTGACAAAGACGGAGGACCACCTGTTAAATATCGGGGCCACGTAGCACAGTGGTAGCGTATTCGGCCCGTGACCGAGAGGTCGCCGGTTCGAATCCGCCTGCCGTGTTGCCGGTCTTGTGCCCTTGGGAAAGGCACTTTACACGACTTTCCTCACTTTACTCAAGTGAAAATGAGTCGTCCCTCGGATAGGACGTTAAATGGAGGTCCCGTGTTTGGGGAGAGCCACACCCCGGGCACGTAAAAAAGAAACCGCCACATGTGCGATGGTGCGATGTGGCGGATCAAACCATTCCGGCCAAAATGGGGTAGGGAATTTCCCGAGCAGCCTCGTAACCCCTGCTTCGCCTATTGAGTCAGTGAAGTCAAGCTTGCTTAAGCTTGATGTTTCTGACTTAGGGAGAAGAGATGCTGCTAAAGTTATCGCTATGGGCCACTCTTCATCACCATGATGGTAACATCAGGCCCTACTAACATGATTTAGAAAAAAAAATATGAAAGTAAGTGGACTGTTGCTGCTCGTTTTGTTTGGATGTCTGTGGTCGGGTTGTTTTTGTCTGTCGGCTAAATGTAAAATTAAGCAGCACCAATGGTTGAGTGGGACTTCACTTGACTGTAATCGTCAAAACCTTAAAACGATTCCTGATGACATACCGCCCAACGCTGTACGACTTACTGCCAGATCAAATAACATCAGAAACATAACCTACCAGCCACAACTACCGCAATTGGAAATATTGGACCTGGGTATGAACTGCATGGAGTGGTTTTCCTGGACGTCGTTGCGTGCTCTGCCGGCTTTGCGTCATCTAATTTTAAATAGAAACAAACTATGGCATGTGCAGCTGGACATCGTCATAGAACAGCTGCCGAAGCTTGAAATCCTTGATGTAAGTTTTAACAAACTTACGTCGTTCTCTCATAACGAACTGGGATGGCCACAAGTGAGCATGGCCTTTATCGCGGGAAACCTCTTTCACTGTGACTGTGACCTCTCCTGGCTGATTGACAAGATGGCGTGTTTACAGGCCTGTGAGGGGGAGAGATTTAAAGCGCGCTGTTGGCTGTCGTGTGCAGCCTTTTTGCTTGTTCCCAACCGGAACCAAACATTCTGTCACAGTCCAAGTCAACTCAACGGGCTGTCTTTATCAGACGTGTCCAAGAAGCTGACCGGTTGTGGACCACACCAGCTGACCACAAAAGCTTTTATGACCACTACGGATGAGGCTAAGATTCAATACACTAGCCAGTCACATGCTATGGTAACCAGCACCTTACGAGGGGCATTCAATAAGTAATCCACCTGACCCACTTCCAGTTGTTTGATCTAAATAAAATTTTGCATGTGTAATGAGTCATATCTCTATGGGTTATGTTGCAAAAAACAGCTCTGAACTAATTGCGGTTACTGATTTACTGGTGTTTGAACTGAGTCAGGTGTGAAATGGACCAGGTGTGAAATGGAGCAAGTTGAGTGTCGCGCAGTGATCCGGTTTTTGTATTTGAAAGGACGCACACCAAAGGGGACTTTTGATGAAATGAAAAAAAATTATGGTGATGATGCCCCATCATATGGCCTTGTAAAACGCTGGCATCCTGAATTCAAACAAGGCCGGAAGTCTGTGGAAACAGCTCCCAGACCTGGTCGTCCCTCTTCTGCCATTAATGAGGCATCTGTCGGAGGACCAACCTGGGATGTCCTACAAGAACGGTGTCCAGAGCTACATCAAATGATGGGAGAAATGCAAAACTCTGGGTGGTTCCTATGAAGAGAAAGACTAATAACTGTGCCAAGTTTCATTAATCTCCTGCTATGGGAAACGGGTCAGGTGGATTACTTATTGAATGCCCCTCGTACATGCAACTGTTCGTTCTGACACTAAACCTAAACCAACTGGAAATAACAAGGACTTGGCTACAAATACCTGGGATCGTCCTATCGAATCAAGTGGTGACTCCACAACGGCAAAAGGAATCGCAGCCCCAACAATTGTACTCAGCGCAATGGCAGGGACGATGAGTTGCCTTACCCTGGTGATATTGTGCTATCGTCTGTACAAAAGAAAATTCTATAACTATGCCCAAGCTGACTAAGGTTGCTTAAGACAATGCAGTAGAAAAAGCGATCAACTAAAGACACTGACTTCAGACCTGAACCTGTAATATTGCAGAGTCAAAACATTATATATCCCTTTAAACTTCAGCTGTGTACCTTATGATAATGAACGAAGACCTTTATTGTACAGTTTTGCCCAACCGAGCTAAGTACAGGTTACAACAAGACAACATATATACATATAAAAGTATCACAAATCTAGTCTAACACAAAAGTTCGGCTTCTTCTCGCTTCTTGGTAATGGTGAAAATGTAGGACTGTATGGGTTTCGCTATTGTCGGTTTGTCAAAACGCATGAGAAATATAAACTTGTCAGTGCTACTCATGTGTCTAAAATGAGGGAATCTACTTTCTATATAACTAAATAGAGTATTTCTATCATTGATGACATACATATCGCAATCAACAGTGAAGTACACTTCATCTTCTACCATTTTAGAGGTACAAAATTGGCAGACTCTTTGTTCTAGAGGAGTGCGGTAACCGTTGTGCCTTCCTGATAATGTGAATCAAGCGTATGCGGAAAACAGTCCTTACTTGCTGTAGCAGATGCCTGCTTTAGTTGTAATGTTATATGGAACTAAAGAGGCAACATTTTCGAGAAATAGTTTTCATGTTTAGATACTGTTTGAATTTGTCTCTAATAAGAATATCTGGTTTTTAAGTGTTCCTACTTTTAAAGTGTTGCTACATGCACTTGATTTGGTTTTATCAATGTCAGAATTTGAACGTTATTTTAATAAATGTTTGATGAATAATTGATGATATAGATGTTTAATATTTCTAGAATTAGTTCTGGCTAGAAAACAAACATCAAATCCGCAATTCAGCCAACAGGCTGTGAGAGATATTTTACCCTAATAAACTATTCATCATCATCATCATCATATTATACTTGCTTTAGACAGTACTTAAAGTATTTTTAGTTTATCTGGATATTCAGCATTGCATTGGTCATTGCCGACAAAACCGCATTTTCCATTGGGGGAATGTTCAAATTTGTATATTTCCTGGTATCTCCATGACGTATAGTAGAAATTGTGAGTCATACAGTGTATTACAGCACAGTTGAGGTGGTATACCCTTTCCCGATGACGAAGGGCTATTTATCTAAAGATTAGTACTGGGGTATGTTGTTGATTTGGAATTATCATTTCTAAATGTTTGAACAGATAAATGCAGTAATGACTATTCGGTTCTCATATATTTGTACATAAACATAAAAAAAGTTTACTGAAAATTCTTGCCCGTGGGCTAATTGCAGGTAACATAAGAGACTCAAACAGTGTAAAAACAATGTCACAAGTGTCTACTCTAGTCCAAAGCTAGTAAAAGCTAACTCTAGATCCTGGGTTATTGGGTCCGACTCCTTTTTCGAAGACAGTGGAAGCCGGAAGATCTCACCTTTTCTATTATGTGTTGGTTTTGTGATGTCAGAAGGAGAACTGCTTTATTATTTTCACTCCGCGTACCGTAGGTACGCTTCGAGTGAAAATATTTTCATACGGTTTCTTCTTTCTTTCTTTCTTTCTTTCTTTCTTTCTCCCGTCGCGACCTTTAAAGTGATTCCTCTCCGTCGTTCCTGGACCAAATGGCCTGAAATTTGGCACAAGGGTACAGTGGGCAAATACCCAGACCCGTTTTTCTCATTTTTTTGATAGATACCTTTACAATGATTTTAGGGATGTTTTAAGGTCATTTTCTGGCCCGGCTGTATATTCATGTCTCCCGTGCCCAGGTATTACGTCCAGATGACTTGAAAGTTGGTATGATACTGCGTGAGATACTTATTAATAGGACCCCGGTATTATTTTTGGCCAAACGTCACTTCAAAATCATTTAAAAGCCAATTTGGCGGGGTATCTACGCATATTTTCACCGAGCTCGCGTTTCGCGCGTGTAACCATATATGGTCACGTTTGCACGTGCGTCCGTTGCACCATATATGGTTATGGACGTTTCCGCGCGTGACGTAAGCTGTTTACCTGCAGCTATGCATTGTGGCTAATTGAATTTAGAAGGGAACCAATATGCGCCCGACACTTAGCGGAAGCGATGACCTGATTGGTCAGCTCGGGTACAGCCAATGAGGAAGGGTTTTTCAACTTAGCGGGAGTACATATATGTCGCCGGGAAGAAGTCCGTTAAAAGTAAGTGAAAAATTGTACTGTTTATCTTAAAATTGACAACAATACACAAATGCAGTAACAAGTTTGGGTAACTTGTCGTCGTTATTGTGCAGTTTTTGTTTGATTTACCCACGTTTAGAGTGTCTGGATAAGCGATACCGTAGCGTCAGAATGCCGCGGTAAGTGGGAGCGCATGCATGGAATATTGTTGCGCTTTGCAGTGACTGATGAGACAGTACTAGTATTGTATCATCAAGCTTTATTGACACGACAAAAAGTACAGTCAATTTTGTATGGCCAACTTTAAACTGCAACGAAAAAAAGAAAGAATACAGAGTATATCTTACAATTCTACTAATTAAACATTATGATATGATTCTACTAATAATCGGTGAAAAGTGTACAGTAGTTCTCTTCCATAGTAACGTTATATGATAGTACAGATTTTCAAGGGCAAATCTACTAGTACAAACGTTACACTATTTTGTGAATTGTCCATTCAGGTTGGTTGTACAAGAATATATGTAATCAGGTGTGGCTTTTTTCTAATCAACAAACAAAAAGGATCTTCCTTTTACTCTGGGTGGCAGTACATGAAATTACACAAAGGAAATACTAATTATTGTATTCTATTCTATTTTCTACTGGAGGAAGAGGATACACCACCAGGACTGTTGTACAGACAGGTGGGGTTGTGCCTTGATAGAGGGTGTCAATTTGACAGTGCTAAATTCATTATTGGTCGGGTGCTCGAACTCAACTAATTCCACAAAGTCTGGCCTGTCAGAGAACACAATAGTCAACTGGCTACAAAGGTGGCATCAACAGACACCAAGGAGAGGATAGCAAAGTCACGTACAAGAAGTGTTACTGTGACAGAAACACCAGCTTTATGTTTGATTAGGCTATTTGGGACAATATTGTAACTATTAAACTAAGTGACAATTAGAGATATTATTATACCAACCATGAGTTCAAACATTGTATTTCATGACAGACATGAATACGTTTTTATGACTTTTCAGACACCACGTCATGGTATATGCTGTGTAATTTAGTAATGCACTGTAGTACAAACAGTTAATCAGAATAATTAGATAATCATAAACTGATTAGTTTATGTGGAAAATAAATGGGACGTTAAGTTTATAACAGACGTATAATAACTGCAATTGCTGCATCCTTTTTTCAGACAAAAGGCATGCAAAACATTTAGATATGCAAAACAGACTCCGTGCAAACATACAGTCGCTAATTAGCTTTGTTCATCAATATAATGTATTAGCTGATTAACTCTTAGTATAAAAACAGAATGCGATCCTTTTTGTCTGAATACAATGTGCATACATCTATATGTATTTGTAATGATAATGTAATTGCAGTGCAGCCATGATATCCAATTGGATTTTTTTTTAAATTGCACTTCGCTTAAAACGGCTAATAAGCATATCTTGGTAAAGAGTTAAAAGTGTAGTGCAGTTTGGTGATGTCTGCTTGTATGAAGATTAGTTATGCTTGTGACAACCTTGAATAAGTGCAGTAATTGCCCTTGCCTTGTGTAAATAAGCAGGAAAACTTTAATCATAACCACGCTATTGTCTGCTGTGGGTACGTAATACCAACGTTTAGGGTCGCATAACGTGTTGCATCAGTAGAAAATTTCCGTTTGTGACATTATTTTTTTTTTCTTGAAGTAAAACGGTGCTTGCTTTGTTAATGTGTGAAACATTAGCATGCTGTGTGCGTGTTGTAATAAAGAAATAAAAGTTTGATTACCGTACAGTACTCACATTGGATTTTTCAAGTTCAATTTTGGAAAAGTCCATTTTTGCATAAAGGGGAGAGCGGAGTGAAAATAGCTGAATTTGCTCCTAAGCAAATACCGGCCTTTCTAGTTTTTGTCAGTGAATGTGAGAAAGTTTGGGTGGAATTTGGTGGCCTCTTTAAACAGCTCTTTTCTTTCGTGATCGTAGAAAGAGCAGTTTGACATGAAATGTGTTTCGTCTTCCACCACGTTTGACATGCACTGAAACGTTTAGGGTGCTTGGTTTCTACATTAGCTTATCAGAAACTACAAACCAGTTCGATTACTATTTCTGAGCCGTGCTTATTCAACTTATACAATGCTTATCATAATAACATATAATACAAGGTGCCTCAATATGATAACAGCAGGATTGCAGTTACAGGTGTAGGGATAAGATATGTCTATTACCAGGTCCAATTGCATTTCAGAAGAAGCGAGTCTAAATGATACAGAGGGAGTTAGTCTAACCAACTAGTAGGAAATCCAACAGATGGGCTAGCTCTCAAGCGTCCTTACCTCAGTCCCGTGGATACCGACTGATCAATATCGTCATACAATCTCTAAGGTCAACTAACATAACAAAAGCTTGTCTAACTTTTATTAGGTCACACTGACTTAATTTTATATGAATGACATCCTCTTGAGACCACAAAAGTATGCAGAAGGACGAACAGAAAAAAATTCCAGTAAAAGAATTCTGCCTTTATACTTTTTACAACTACCATCAATTCATGAACACTGACAATATTTGCAAAGAAAAATATGCATAGACACGTAAGCAGAAGAACAGACAATGTGGTTTTCTCTCCCTTCCACGTGAACTTTACTTACGCATCCACCTCAACACTAATCTAGGTAGAAGTCTGAAAAGATGACATTTTTACAGATGGGTTCTCTGATTGCAGTACGTGACGGTGTCTAGTGACGTCTGTTTTGTAACCAGTCTACAGCTTAGAATATGAAAAGACCTAGGTAAGAGTTTAGATCCATGGGAACTTTATTTACGCCTCCACTTCAAGACCAATCTGGGTACAAGTATGAAAACAAGACGTTTTACAGATGAGTTCTGTGATTACAGTACGTGTTGGTGTCTAGTGACGTCTGTTTTGTAACGCCACACTGACTTATTTCTATGCATGACATTCGCGCGTGCATTAGTTTTAGCCTGTTCTAAAAATCAGTGGCCACATGTGACTCAATAGCATCCCTGGTCAATCAGAAATTTATGCTTACCAGAGGATCTGTTTTCTATGGCAAGGTAGCACGTGGTCAGGGCATGAGGCCACAGCACCTTTGTTTCCCTCTTTAAACAAGAATGGCAATAAAAACAATATTTCTATGACGATGATTGTATCTTACAGTCTTGCTAGAAGTGAACATAAGAGAAAACAAGCAAGCGAAAAAATTGGACTGAATGTTTAGTCTTGTGGTTTTAGTTACATTTTTTGCTGGACGTTTTTTCTGTTCGCCCTCCCGCATTAGTTTTATGGTCTCCAGAGGATGTCATCCATAAAATAAAGGCAGTATGGCCTAATAAAAATAAGATGCATGTCTATGTACAAACTTATGTTTATATGATGTACAATTATATGAGAACGAAATAGTTATCACTTCATTTATCTTTTCAATGTAGCATAATCAATTTATGATAGATGTCTCTATACAATCTTATGTTTATGTACAATTATATGAGAACGAAATAGTCATCACTACATTCATCTTTTCAAACATCTAGAAATGATAATTGTCAATGAACTACATACACCAGTGCTAATCTTCAGATAGATAGTACTTTCTACAGGTAATATATAGATTTGAACATTCCTCCAATGGAAAATGCTGTTTTGTTTGGAATGTCCAATGCAATGTTAGTATCCAAATAAACTAATAAAATACTTGAAGTACTGTCTAATGCAAGTATAATACAGTGTTTAAACATTGATACTATACTTTGTTTTCTAAAAAATGTTGCCCTTCTAGTTCCATACAACATTGCAACTAAAGTAGACCTCTGCTACAGCATGTAAGCACTGTTTTGATTTTGCAATGTTACAGGTTCAGTTTTGAGCTGAGTGTCTTTAGTCAATCTCCTTTTCTACTACACTTCTTGCGTCACGCTTGCGTCATTGCGGGGTTCGAAAGATACTCAACGAATTTCGTAGATTCAGAGATAAAGAACGAATTTTCTTACTTTTTGACGTGTGTATTTTGTCGTCTTCCAAGTCATACTTTTACGTGTTACGCAAATTATTAAAAAAATCGGATAAAATATAAAAAAACAGTAGCGCAGTGAACGAACCCCGCAGTAACGCAAACTTGACGCAAGTGCGTTGAGAGTGCAAGTTTAGTCAGCTTGGATATACATGTAGCATTTTATTTTGTACAGACGATAGCACAATATCACAATAGTAAGGCAACTCATAGTACCCGCCATTGCACTGACTACAATGTTTTGGGCTGCGATTCCTTTTGCTGTTGTGGTGTTATTTTTAGTTGGTTTAGGTTTAGTGTCAGAACGAGCAGTTGCATTCAAGGTGCTGGTTACCATAGCCTGTGTCTGGCTAGTGGACTGAATCTTAGCCTCCTTTGTAGTGGTCATAGCAGCTTTTGTGGTCAGCTGGTGTGGTCCACGACCGGTCAGTTTGTTGGACACGTCTGATAAAGACAGCCCGTTCAGTTGACTTGGACTGTGACAGAAAGTACGATTCCGGTTGGGAAAAAGAAAATAGGCTGCGCAAGACTGCCAACAGCGCGCTTTAAATATCTCCCCCTCACAGGCTTGTAAACACGCCATCTTGTCAATCAGCCAGGAGAGGTCACAGTCACAGTGAAAGGGGTTTCCCGCGATCAAGGCCATGCTCACTTGTGGCCATCCCAGTTCGTACTGAGAGAACGACGTAAGTTTGTTAAATCTTACATCAAGGATTTCAAGCTTCGGCAGCTGTTCTATGACGATGTCCAGCTGCACATGCCATAGTTTGTTTCTATTTAAAACTAGATGACGCAAAGCCGGCAGAGCACGCAACGACGTCCAGGAAAACCACTCCATGTAGTTCCAACTAAGGTCCAAAGTTTCCAATAGCGGTAGTTGTGGCAGGTGAGTTACGTTTCTGATGTTATTGTACCTGGCAGTAAGTCTTACAACGTTGGACGGTATGTCATCAGGAATCGTTTTAAGGTTTCGGAGATCACAATCAAGTGAATTCCCATTCAACAATTGGTGCTGTTGTATTTTACATTTAGCCGACAGACAAAAACAACTCGACCACAGACATCCAAACAAAACGAGCAGCAACAGACCACTTACTTTCATATTTAACAGGTGGTCGTCCGTCTCTGTCAGTTTCTATGACTTCGTTTCAAATAGAAACTAAAATAAACCCTTTAAAGTTTGCCTGTTGTCGTTTTAGACTGGTTCGGAACAGCGCCCTACAACAGTAGGTGCTGCGGTGAAATTAAACGGCTTCTGTCTGTTGCAGCAATCTTGGTGACATGTCGATGAATATGCATACCGTTATGACGTTTCGTTATGTAACATATTGTTTTTGTTGGTGTGGTCTTCTTCTTTTTCTTACTTCTTTCTTCATTCTTCTGTCATTTTTGGCGACGCCTCAGGGTTGAGCCTATTTTTCTTTCAGTAATTTCCCTTTTACGAATTTTGCTTTCGCAAACCTGTAATTGCTCATCTTTGCTGTACCGGATAAAATTTGGTTCACTCTCTTGCTATAACAGCTAATATTTTGTTTATATTTGCTATACCAACTAATATTTTGCATTTGATGTAACAGCTAATATAGTAATGTCACTGGCAGTTCTAATTATAAGCTCTGATTGGTTCATGAGAGTAGAAGAAGAAAGAAGATGAACACACTACAAAAACAACATGTTTTCCCTTCGGAAAAAAATATACATAGCCATAAGTAGAAGAACAGACAATGTGATTTGACTTACGCCCCCACAACAAGACCAATCTAAGTAGAAGCCTGAAAACATGAGTTTTACAGATGAGTTTTCTGATTACAGTACGTGATGGTATTTTTTGACGTCTGTTTTGTAACCAGTCTACAAATTAGAATATGAAAAGACCTAGGTAAGATATCATCGAATGTCATGAACATTTCTGCATTTACAGTATACACCTGGTCAGAATAGACTCGGGTGTATGGTTGCTACTGTAAATGTAGAAATTTTCGCATTGGTTTTATGTCCACATCCTCTGGCAACTTCTACGGCATTGCTATTCGTTTTCCGATATGTTGTTTCAACCTACAACCATCATTGGAAAACAGAGATCACACACCACCAGAAATTATTCACATTTCACTTTTGATAATACAAAAAGGAGACATAGACGACCAGAATTTCAGAAACAATAATAAACATGCAGGACACACGGGTATAAGTTTTATGTGTTTGACTTACAGAAGTATTTTACATATGGGCGATCACAAACAACACAGCCTTTCAATGCACAATCAGACTACACTCCTTTTTTGCCTTGGGGTATTTTAGCATGTAGTTGTACGAAAACAAGCAAAAAAACATAAATAAGTGAGTGAGTATCTATACTGGGTCGCGCTAGCTTGAGACAAATTTTTGTGGTATCAAACTTTGCGAATTTTTCGCCAGTTTTCCCTTCCCGTCACACTGACGTCTGACACACGGGTAAAATACGTGACCTCTAAAAACAAAATGGCCGCCCCCGGAATATCACATTCCTCAGTTTCGGCACCAAAATTAGATACAAGATAATTCTATTGGAAATATGGTAGTTTTACCGCTGAACTACAAACCTATGTACAATGATTTGCGAGGACCCTTTCGCAAACAATCGCAAACAGACTTTCAATACCACAACAAATGTATTTGGGAAGCAATGTCTAATACATTTTACTCTTTTATCATGAGCAAGAGCTATTACACAAAGGTTATGGAATATAATGTGATATGGAATACAAGTTACGAATAAGAATTACAGTAGAGAAAATACTGAAAGTTTCAAGTTATGGATTAATTTCAGTACATAGATTTCGTGAAAAATATAAGTCATACATGTGCTACCATCAGACGAAAATGCCTATATTTTTGGCGACGCTCCAAGGACGGAGGCATTTTTGAAACTAGTGTTGGACCACGATTTTTTAGAACCGAAAACACGACATTTTCTTCCTTATGCCTTAGGGAATAATAGAATACCGTTTACCGTAAAGGTTAAGAGAGGTATTTCTCAGCTCTTCTTTTGTCTCAACTATTTGATAATGGAATAACTCCATGGCCTTCTTACAAACGGACTGAATGGTGTTTACTTGACGAATACTAAGTCTGGTTCTCCACTCGTTGGACGTTTTCATAGGATCTTTTTTTGTTCCGAACGGATTTTCTCTGTCTTTTCTTCTCTTCGCTGCATGAATGTGATTTTCTAGCCATTTAGAGACTTCTGTTTTTGGAGAAACGCCGATAAATTTATACAGTTTCTCCATAGAATGTATTGGTTCCATTCCGACATCCTCGTATCGAATTACGGCGAAGCGTCCGCTTAGCCAATCAGCTTTGTTTCTGTAAAGTTCCGCGTTTCTAATCATCCAATCACAGAGCTCCTGCACTTCTGCCTTGTTGACCTTGTCGTGAAGAACAGTCATAACGGAAACGTTCTTTTTGCTGAGATTGAGGCGTGACGCAATAACGGCTCGCGGGTCTCTCACCAACTGAATTATTTTCAAATTCAAATCGTCCTCTTCTGCCATTGGCTGGAGTAGTTTTATATCGTCCAATCGGATCGTCTTAATCGCTGTGAACTGTTTTCCTTCGCAAGTTGATTGCAAAACGGTTGGAAGTGTATTTTCTGGAATCGGACATCTTTTTGGCCAGGTGGCGTTCGCACTTTTGTCTCTGAAACCGTCGCACATTTTGTCGACTGCATGGCATGTTGTCATCACCCCTAAACCTTTCGTGGTGAGATAAAATTTCATAACGTCCTTTATTTGCTCAAATCTACAGCCAGAAACTCCTCTCAAAAGCTCTAGCTGCATGCCTGGATTGTTGTAGGTTTTGTTCTTGTGGTTTTCGAGGGCCCAAAGCGGCTCAAATATGTAGAAGGCATTTGGGTGCTGATTAAATATTTCACCAACGAACGTGAAACCACTCCTCATTTGAGTGACGATTATAACTGCAGTTCGTCTTTGAGTTGCTAGGGGCGTTACTGTACTGTACTTACCGATTTCCGTACCTTGAACGTTACGTGTCAATTTTACTGCAGCTGGTCCCATGTGTTGAATAGTCGACAAGGCATACAGGTAGGCGACACACCCAAATAAAAGAGTGATGATAAGCGCGATTCTGAGATTCAGAAATAAAAGTGCTTTACAAAAGTGCATTTTTCACCAACTAGCTTGACACGTGTGTCTTACACAATCTCTCACTGTCGGCGGTTGATTGGCCAGATGGATCTGACCAATGGGAGAGCTGCTAGAAGACTTGATTATGTCCGTCTAATTTTTCATCCAATCAAAACTATTAACCTCCTCCAGACGGTTTTGTTTTGGTGGAGTGGCTGTAGATGCATGTGTCAATCAAGAGTATAACTCGAGAATCTGTGAATGGATGTTCATAATATTTGGTAGGTAGGTAGATGTCGGCAAGTTTGAAAATATGGCGGTTTACTACGGTTCTACAGCGGAACTTGTATGTATGTTTCCAATTGAAACATACGGGAAAACAACACAGAATGGAGTACAGTTTCGCTACAGTAATGGCTTCACAAGTTGTTACTCCTGTCTGCTGGTCTTTGTAGATTCCTATAAAGACAAGGAAGAACTTAATTGTTTAAAAATTATGTTTGGCAATACAGATTGCAAAGTAACGCCAGTTCTCCTTTATCCGCGGGGTAACCTATGTCAATTTTTATGAAAGACGTACTTTGATAACAAGTAGACAGACTGTGGTTTCAAACTAGAATATTATGAAAATTTTGTAATGTAAAAACACTGACTTGGGGTCCCTAAAGACCCTGTTTTTTTAAATACAACGGATATAGGTTACCCCGGCGGATAAAGGTGAAGTAGCGTTGATCAACAATTTGCCTCTATTTCCCCATACGGCTACAATGAGGTGCGAATCCTTTGCTTATTAAGCCCGGGTGAGCAGATTATTGGAAATCGCAATGTTTTAACTGCTTGAAAAAAACAACAACCAACAAAATAATGATGTAAATGTGGGAATACAGTACAGTAGATGTCAATATTATACTGATTGCCTTATCCAAAATATTTCCATTTTTAACGCTATAATATTGCTTAGGTTGTCTTCAAAACGCCACTTTATTTAGTAGAGTTACGTGAAGAGTTATTGACAAGCGTTTTTTGTGTTTTCACCCAGGGGTAACTTAGAAAGGTCACAGCGATATGGAATGTATTCGCCTGGCTTAACAATAAACTTCACAAAAGCCGTTCTCCAATATACAATAATTGTGTCCGGTACACGCGTGGGTGCCATGACATTGCTAGAGGGTTCGTTTGACCTTATGCATTTCTAGATGCCGCCTTATGGGGGTGATGCAACAACATCAAGGATTTAAACCGTTGAAAATCATTTCTTGTAGGATTTTGTGTGAAATCTGAGCATTTTGGAGTGGCTGCGGTGGGAAAGAGAAGAATTTCAATGTACCTTCGATACGGTACATGTATTCAGCTAATAATATCCCCTCACATGTAGCGAAAATCGATCAGACGACGAGTCTGCGAGCTCTAAATTACAAGGAGACATGACTATGACGGGAAGAGGGGGAACTCTGCCATTTCTTCGTCGGCATCAAGATCATGCCTCCTCGTAATTTAGAGCTCGCTGACAACTCGGCCGAGCTAAATTCTTGATTTGTATACGGGGCTTAAGCACACCGGGTAACCCATACCCGTCTTGAACAGATTAACAACTAGTGGTGCATAGTGTCAGTACGGGCTGTACA
>NC_049996.1:3598474-3617322 GCF_000003815.2 Branchiostoma floridae
GGTGCTGTGAGTGTACTTCAGGACTACAGACCTTATACCCCCTTCACACGGGAAGGAATGAGCCGAAATTCCACCAGAATAACTATTCTTTGTCTATTATTGGGTATTAGTAGCTGGGTACCATCCGGAAAGTAGTTCGCTCCGGCGTTTATTATACATTGTATACAGTCGCTTCTTGCTCTGACATTCATTATACACTATACATAACGTTATAGTCGCTTCTCTGCATTCTAGGCATTCTCACTGCATCATATATTCTTTTGGCCACATTCTGGCAGGATTTGAAGTGGCATGCCGTATATTTATCCACTTCAAATATACCTCGTAAGTTTTGACAAAAAAATTCGTGCAGAAATGTCTGGAACGCAATGAGAATTTCAAGAATGCAATAAAGATACCTAGGAATATACAAAGAATAGTAATTCTGACAAATTTAGGGCTGATTCCGCTTCTAGGGTGGCTTAAAAGTACGCGACCTCCACAAAACAAATGGTCTCTTCCGAAATGTCATATCATCAATTTCGTCCCAATACATGTACGCCTACGGGCATGCTAGTAGTGTCAATAGTAAGTCAACACAAAACTCCTTACCTGTAAGATTGATATAGTGAGGGCACAAGACACACAAGTCCTCATCCAAAACAATTGTAAAGAATGTGAAACGTCTTACCAGCAAAGAATCTAAAACTTCTTGGCAGACAATTTTTGAGACCGCTCCTTTCACTGAATAACCAAGTAGTGACACATGACGCAAATAAACCGGTTTTGGCATAAACGCAAGCAAGCAAGCCCTGAAGTCAACAAGCGTACAAAAACACGCTAAGAAAACAACGTCTCTTTTATGTATTCAAAAACACACACACAATCATATATATGGAAAATTTGGATGAAATTCACGATGTCAATTACAAGAAGAACTAGAAAGGCCGACATTTGCTTGAGAGCAAATACAGCATATTTCAGCCATCTCCCTCATGCAACAATAGGCCTTGAGGTCGTTACGTTGACCCCTTTGGACATTGGAAAATGACCAAAAAAATCCCAAATATATCATTTTAAAGTGATCCATGCCAAAAATTATACATGGGTCATTTGAATAGATATCTAGAGCACCCCTTTACCAATTTACGGGTCATTAGGTTGTAAATCGAGGGAACAGGAGCCAAAAATGTCCAAATTTTGTCAAAAATGGCCATAAAATCGCAAAATTAAGTATTTTGTTGTACCGTATGGGAAAACTTTTATTGAATTTATGTGCACATAATTGAAGGGCACTTTTATACCAAATTTCAGATCATTTGGTTGTAAAACGAGGCTACAGGAGCCAAAAATGTCCTTTTCTGGTCAAAAAAATGCCCAAAAATCGCAAAATTAAGTATTTTGTTGTACCGTATGGGAAAACTTTTATTAAATTTATGTGCACATAATTGAAGGGCACTTTTATATCAAATTTCAGATCATTTGGTTGTAAAACGAGGCTACAGGAGCCACAAATGTCCTTTTTTGGTCAAAAAATGGCCCAAAATCGCAAAATTAAGCATTTTGTTGTACCGTATGGGAAAAATTTTATTGAATTTATGTGCACATAATTGAAGGGCACTTTTATACCAAATTTCAGATCATTTGGTTGTAAAACGAGGCTACAGGAGCCACAAATGTCCTTTTTTGGTCAAAAAATGGCAAAAAATCGCAAAATTAAGCATTTTGTTGTACCGTATGCCAAAACTGTTATTGAATCTAGGTGAGCATATGATCAAGGCACCTCTGTACCAAATTTCATGTCATTCGGCTGTAATACCAGGGTACAGGAGCCCGAAATATACATAAAAATTGACAAAAACCTCAATAAAATCATTTTAAAGGCAGATATGAAAAAAATGAAAAAAACACCTAGGGGTATTGGCTTACTCTACCTTTGTGCCAAATTTCAAGTCAATCGGTCAAAAAATGGCGGAGTTGATTCGATTTGAAGATTTGACAGGAGAAAGAAAGAAAGAAAGAAACATTACGAATACAATATATTTCACCATACCTATGGTATGGCTGAAATATAATGATAAGACACAGGGTTTTTGTGTACATATTGTCAACGCTTTACATTACATTTCAAGGACAGACAACAAGAGTTGAAGATTTAAGGGTGAACAAATAGTTTACGGGTCAAAAAGCTTAAGTTTAATTAAGTGTGCATGATGTGTGTATAGGCATCATTCTAGCCCAGATAACAAAGGATTTGAGATAATTACTGACGACATACGTCAGCCCAGCTTTAAAGAGCATGCTGGTAGACTTCTATAGAAAATGTTGCACATATATAAAAAACAATACTCACAAGACAGAAAAAATACCATGTTGATGTTAGGGAATCAAATAATTAAACATAACGCACACACACACACAGGCACACACACAGGCACACACACACACACAGGTTCACACAGGCTCACACACACACACACACACACACACAGAGGCATACACCCCCCCCCACACACACACACACAAATTGGAAAACCGAGGTGATATAACAAATACAGTGATACGATGTCAATTTTGTGAAAATGTGTTATTTCACATGACCTATACATGGATAACCAATAGTATATCGAACACATTGTTTTCTCTATTTTTAACCTTTCTTATCGTATACATACTGAGTCTACATGCACATAAATACAAAACTCCTAATTAAAAAAAAACTATTCTTACAGCATAACTTGTTCCTCTATCAAATCAGGTATAAAGATATAAAATTGGATAATTATGTATACGATACATGAGAGATTTTACCTTACTTGCTATGAAGTTTAACTTTCAACGACTCCTAACAGTTTCAATGTCATCTACAACGTTTGAGGTAAAATCGTACTTTAAATAACATCATTCTTTGTATGAAACTAAGTGCTATATTTAACAAGTTTGGTTACCGTCTGTCATCTTTTTCAGGGCAATTCTGACTGGTTCAAAATGTACTGCAGCATAGGAGTCGCTGCTTACAGATGCGGTCCCAAACGTAAAGTATCTACATAAAATTTATATACATAGCTATCTAATGCGGTGTTTACAGACGATCAACAAAACGTTGATTTTGTTTTGCAGTGACTTATTACCAACCTAATGAAAATATTCACTTAAGAAAAGTCTACAATTTCTTTATTTTTTACTTATCCAACATTTAATTGAAGAAAAAAAATTACTAGAAAAGCTGAGGCGGTCTTTTCTGGTACAGACTGACATCAATGTTCTTTAGTTCTTCATGAGACTCGACAAATTTGTAATGGAACAACGTCATAGCTTCTTTGCATTCTGATTGGATGATTTGAACCTGTTTGAAACTCAACCTCGTCCGCCATTCGTTGGCGGTTTTCTCTGGGTCTTTTTTGGTTCCGAAGGGGTCTTTCCTGTCTTTCATCCTTTTTGCCTTTTTTGTGTGACTTCCAAGCCATTTGGAAACGTCCCTAGACATTGGTATGTTAATTAGCTTGTAGAATCTCGCCATGGTTGTCATGGGGTCCAGACCAACGTCCTCGTACCGTACTAGAGCGTACCGTTTGCGTAACCACTCGCTCTGGTCGCGGTAAGGTTGCATGTTTGTCGTCATCCAGTCGCAGACCGTTCGTACTTCGCTTCTGTCTACATCGTTGTGAAGATGGTTTGTGACGGACACGTTATTCTTTACCAAAGCAAGTCGTGAAGCAATGATCGCTCTAGGATCTCTCACCAACTGAACAATCTTGAAATTCAGTTCTTCATCTTCCGTTAACGGCTTAAAAAGTGTTATATCGTTTAGTCGTATTGTCTTGATGGCAGTGAATTTGTTCTTGAGGCAGTTCGTTTGCAGAACTTCTGTGAATTTGTCGTCAGGGATCGGACATCTTCCGGGCCATTTTCTAGTCTTGTTTCTGTATCTGTCGCACATGCTGTCTATCGCTCTGCAAGTTTTCATGACACCGAGTTCCTTGGTAGTCAGGTAAAATTGCATGATGTCACGAATTGGTTCAAATTTGCATTTTGAAAGTCCCTCTAGTAGCTTTAGTTGCCATGCCGTACTGTTGTACGCTTTGTTTTTGTTGTATTCCAGTGCCCAAATCGGTTCGAAGAAGTAGAAGGCGTCAGGGTGTTGGTTGAATATCTCCCCCACGAAAGTTGATCCACTCCGCATTTGAGTCATGACTATGACTGCAGTTCGTTTAGTTGCCACTTCAGTTTGTTTAGATACCGCTAGGGGCGCTGCTTTCTTCTTTGTCCTTGGTTGGGGTGTTGTAGTTACTGACTTGTCTTCGAAACCGCCAAAGATGAACTCAAGTGGGTCAATTTCTTCAGGCTGCTCGGGACGTATGACCAGCTTTGAAGGAGATTCTTGGTCTTGAAGTCGCTCTAAGTTGTAGCCAGCGTCTTCGAGTTTCTCCAAGGGGCTTCTGACGTCTTGGAGCATCCTTAGCATCTTACCATCGTTTGGTTCCTCGTAGGGGAAAGTGAATGCCAAATACGTGTACGTGGAAGTCCCCACGAAGAGTACAAGGAGTAGTATCTTCCTCAAGTTGAGGAGAAGCAGTTTCCTGCACATATGCATTGTTCTACACATTGTAAATTAAGCGTAGGCAGAGATGGTACGTTATGAAGAATTCTAGTTGCGCTATAACAGTGGATGTGGGAAATGCACGATTTAGTTCAACAGTCGAAAGCTTTCTTCAAGTAAAAGACGACTTGTTCATCCGTCGGAATTCACGTTTCTTATGTAGATGTCACTCCCAGCCTGTAAAAAATAATACAAAAGTTTATTTTAAAATTCGTCTCCGTATAGACTAAATGCAGTAGACATTGCATGAAATATTCAAGGTAAATATCATTCGCTGTCATTTTGCTAGCAAACGATAGGAGAAAAACAACAGTAAAAGCAATGCTAGTACTAAATCTATAGTTAACAATATAATTAACAACCAAAACAACCAGTTTGCGACGATTCCACTATCTTATGGGGGTGGGGAAACCCCAAGAGGGAGAAATGACATTTTATACAGCTAAATGAACAAATATAGAGTCTTTCCTACCGTAAGAATCTAAACTTCCCATATTTCATGTACAATTTCACCCGATAAAGGGTTCTCAATGCCCCCCTCCCCATAAGAAGTTCGCATGCTATCACACAAGTATGGACAATACGTTGTCCAAGCGTAACGAATGACTTGCGAGTTTTGCTCCAGGCATTTTTACGTTTGCTGACGTCACTGTGTGGCCATGTTCCCACATAAAACATCATTAAGTGACCTAGATGACGTAAACGAGCTGAACCATATACTGGGACTTTCATGTTTTGTCTTGTTTTGTTTTTGTTTGGTTTGTATCTCCACTAGTGACTGATACGTCAATACTCTAACTTTGTCCATGGGCCAGGACCCCATATTTCACATATCGGTACCCTCTAGGGCCCGGGGCAAATTCTCCTTGTTATTTTTGAATAGTAGAAGGTATATATTTTGATGTGATAGCCATTCTGGTATGGTAACTTTATACCGGCTATCAGCCTTCAAACCTATAACCATCAAAATGATCTGGAAATCCGTAACTTAAACAAGGGGGAGGGGCAAACAATTGAACTTTCCAAGAATGGCAAGCACTTACATCGAAATAAAACATCAACATACAAAAAAAAAAAAAAATCGATCCGTTAACTTTTTGTTAGGTTTTCAATATTTTTAGCATAAATGCAGCTCAAATATGTCTTACTTCTTCCCGTGCATAGAAGCTATCTGCCACTCCAAAACACTGGCTCTAGCTATTCAGATCAAAAGATACTGAAACTGGAAGTTGCTACAGAGCCCAAAATATATACTCTGCAAGTAGAGGTTCGGCTCCGACTGTTTTTGACTTGTTTTAGGCGTTTTTTTTACATGTTTAAGGCATTTCTGTCAGACTTTCTATTTCTTTCCAAAGAAAACGGTACAGAATGGAAAACCAGACAAAAATGCCTAAAAAATTTTTGAAAATAGCCGGAGCCGAACCTCTGCTTAGAGAGTACAAAATCTAATCATTTCAAGGTCTCATCAAGACTTACTCGCATTCTAAGTCTGAAGACAATGTGCCAAGGTCTTCTCGAGTTATAAAGGAAGATTAGTAAATAGCAAGGATTCCTTAAGGTAAGGGCACAACCCGCCGAACGTGCAATTTGCCCGTACGTTTTTTTTTTTTTGGGGGGGGGGGGAGGCCACGTCCGCCACGTATTTCTGAAAATGTGGGGAACGACTGGCAAGAGTAGGGAAGGAGTACGTCAGCGCACGGCACACAAAGTTTTGCCTGCACGTAAAGTTCTACGGCGTGTCTGCGTGCTCCAAAATCCGTTGGATCCCCTACGAGTTCGTACGTAGGCGGTACTTACCACTTACGGATCCCAAAAGATTGCCCACGTTTAGGCACGTAGACAGCACATATTTGCACGTTCGGCGGGTTATGCCTTTAGCTTAAGCTTTCAATAGAAATTCTGATGTAGTGATCTCTTATCTTTTTCCCCCCCTCATTTGCATATTTGCGTGCGGTAACCTAGTTTAAATGTGTACAAAATTGCGTCACACAAAAGAAGCAAAATTGTCTTCTGGCAAAAGCGATTAGATCTAAAATTTGCATGAAAAAGGCGGCGATCATCTAATCAAATCAAATTAAAGTCACATCTAAAAAAAAAATCCTTGACATTCTGAATTTGTGGTGACATTCTTCAAGAAGGTTATGTTTTCATAATATTTGTTATTTGAGTAGCAAGTGTAGTAACGAATGTCAAATTAAAAAAAAAGCGTTTTCCGACGGTACTGTAGCGGGCTGTGAATGAATTTTTTTTGAGCAACATAACTCAAGAAGCTGTATATGGATCTTAAAGAAATTCGGTAGGTGAGTAGCGATTATGAAAAGGAAGGTCAAGTTTGAAAATGGTTTACCTGGCATTTTCCGTCGTTACTTTATGTCTGTGACAATATAACTCGAGAATCCTTGGATGGATACTGATATTTATTATGTGGCTCGTAGATTTCATGAAGAACACGACCTACATTGCTCTGATCACGTACTGATCACAGTTCAACCTTGTTTTTCTCGCCACTTACATGTACGTACCTACTGAACATCAACTGGAAAGTACTGACTACAACGACTTGAAAATTGGTAAATGTTAACTTTATATGCGCATGCAATTGTGCCCCAAAATTTGAGCTGTGAATCTTATTTCTGGTTAAGGCCTCTGGTTTGGGACTAGCCAAAACTATCATGCAAGTAACCTTCCAGGGAGGAAGAAAGAAGGATAGGCAACCAAAAAGATGGGCGAATAATATCAGAGAATAGGCAGACACGACACTAAGTAATACACTAAGAAGGACACAAAACTGAGAGGGGTTGGGAAAAACTGATTGTCAGGTCCTCTATGGTGCCCTCACGGTCAATAGTTAGTCTAAGAGATAGATGAGATAAGATTAACGTTTTGTTTATTGTTCACCCCACACCCATCCCCTAGAATAATTTTATCATCCTGGATACGTATGGTTTGTATCTGTTTGGGTTTCAAAAAGACACCCACACAACACAGAAAAAAAGCCACAATCACACCACTCTACAATTATGGGTTATTTTCTTCCTTGCTCTCACGCCCAACCTATCCCTTTATCTAGCCGCCCTGTCTCTGTGACCACAACCCCAATATCACCGACAATGATCGCATTCTACTGTACTTAGACCAAGGACAAACTTGCTTAGACGGACAATAAGGGACAAATTCTGCGTAAAATGCAAGTTGAGTCATCTAAGGTCACCCAGATTGGCGACTGGCAGCACAGGGTTGGACAAGTCCACTAACCCGATTGTTTGGTTTGGTTTATTTAGATCTCCATTAGTGAAATACACTAGTCTTCCTGGAGTCCACATTAAAACAATACAGAAATAATAGCAACAGAAAAGTACAAATAATACATAACTCTGAAATAACAGAAAGCAAACATATTGTCCAGGACATATTTTCCAGGACAAGTGAAAGTGCTGTTCGGGCAAGCATGTCCTACCCCACTTGTTCGACCGGGCAAGTCAGATTTCTCAATGACAGAGATTTTGATATACTTCTTCTTACCTTTCACAGCCCAAGCATTGCTTAACACAGTAAAAATAGAGCTAGCAATAAATGAATTCCATGGATGGTATTGTAACTACTTAGACTAATGTCATTTAAATGTCCGCACAAGTGAAAAGTTAGTTCGGGCAAGTAAATTTTCTACGTACTTGCCCGATACGACAGGTGAATTTTAGAAAACCTGTCCAACCCTAGAGGTATTGTATCGTTCAACATTCAAATCCACTACAACCGTTAGCACCATGGTTGTCTACTGAAAGGAAACAAGAAAAAAACAAACCTTTTTCCACAAGAAACCAAGACCATAGCAAGCACAAGTCAAAATATACAAGAAACAGAAGTTCTACTGCAGTACCAAGGTCACATACCAGGGAGCCAAAAATTAAAAAGACCTTCGTCTTTTCAACACCTACTCACATACCAAATATCATCGTAATCCATCTAGTGGTTCTTGAGTTATGCTGATGACAAAAGTCCGGAAACTCAAACAGACACACCCAGAACTATATCTCCACTATTAACATGGAGACAAAAACCTTATTCTTTACTTTGAGGCGTGCCAACTAGGGCAGATTAATTGTATTCTTAAAAGGGACTTTATGTAAGATTTTGGCCCTATGACCGAAAGAACATATTCCTGAGAACAAAATCTTCAGGTGAATGACATATATGAACACTGTGTAGCATGTGGGAATCATCATCTGGTATCTATGATATTAGTTAAAGTGTGAAAAAGGAAGCTGCACAAGCTTAAGTTCTACTGTCCATTGAGTTTCTCCAACCACCTCAAAATAGACCACCCAACAACATACCGTACACTGGAAGTTTTCTTGGGGTGGTCTTATGTATTATCATATGATTATTATTTAGCAGTACACCATTGGAAATTACGGTTTAATCGATTATAAAATCATTGACCTAGATTATAAGTCAGACAACTGGAATTTCATATTCTTAAAAGGAAAATTATGAATTAAACCTTTTGTTGCGTAGCCACAACACACTGTTGACTTGTTGTGATTTTTTGTACGGTTGATTTACCTAAAAGGTCGTCTTTTACGTGACATTTAACTGTCATTATCTGCTGTTATGTCGAGGTCACTTTTCATAGATCACAGGAAAAAAGTATTAATTCTTTTCTAGATCTTATCTCCTTTATGAAGACAGACAAAGACAATGTGGCACTGTTTTCAAGTTATCCACTTACTTTAACATTGCTACAGACAAAGAAAAGACAGAGGTAAAGGGCAGTGGGTTGTTATCTACTGTGTCTAGGGTATGGTATTGGGAGTAGAAGCCCAAATTAACCCTCTCATTCTACCACCTTTTACCTCCCCAACTGAAGTCAGGTAACCATTTTATACCTTTCTGGAGTAAGGAATAAAAAAAGTCCAGTCATAATGCTGCAATAATGTGGATATCATATTAGATCGTCAAAGTAACAAACCCAAAACAAATAATGCTCAGAAAAATAAGCTTAGCATAGTTCGAAACGCATGTTCGCGATTGTCAACGTCAGCTTTGATACTATCTCGAAGGCAACGTAGGGTCTACGCTTGGAGACTAGCTAATGGGACCCTAACTGCCCCCTACTTTGCCCCTGATGGGGTTATCTGGGGATAGTGACAATGTAGATGTAGATATAGATAAAAACCGAAGAACTCCGCTCTACTCCACTCAACTTTACTCTAAAGAAGTGAGCTTCATATACTGATACCACACTTCAAACCTTGTCTACTTTTCAATAAAAGTTCTATTAAAATCATGAATGGTCTAAAAACTAGAGAAGAAAACAACAGTTTCAGAAAGCAACTAGTTGTACTGTAAAGCGTAACTTCGTTGACTAATGAATAATAAATCATCATTAATTGACATCTAATTGTTACCCACCCTCCCCTCGAGAAATTTGCGAAGAGCAGTTCGGTTGCAAAATTTGTGTGTCCGGAAGTGTCTTTCACACAACTTTGGCGAAGATTTTTCCTTTTTCATAGTTATAGGAGAAAATAGAATCTCGTATTCTTTTGTTATATGTTATATCGTCAACTATAGGACATTTAGACAACACTTAAAGTACCCAAGCTAATCGTCAATACCTAGTATACAATTCCCCAAGCGACAAGAATGCTGTAAACCCACGAGCAAAATGTTTCTTTCTGTCTCTCTAAATAACCGAGCAAATTAAACCTTTTTCGTCAGTAGCCTAACGTTAACTCAACTACAACATATTCCTTATAATCACAGAACTTATCAAGAACAAGCAGTTCGAAGAACATGACATTTCTCTTCACCAGTGTAACTTCCTGTGTTACTAATAATCTATTCTCCAACCAGAGGTTATCAATTTCCGGTTGCTTTTGAACGTTTTTATCTTTCTATTTCGTCAGGTTTCGGTTTAACTGAAAAATATTCCGACAAAATAGAAAACCTGGAGAAAAGTCATAAAAGACACACACGTCCCAAAAGTAAACACATTCAGTGCCTAGCCACTGCTTGTACAAGTACTAAATCTCTTGTGAGTTCAGATTTTTTTAATCACGATTTCTTAGCTCACCGATTGTTTACTAATGTATAGCTTATAAAGTACGTACCTTTATGGTAAGGCTTTCCACACAGAGAGACTTGAAGAATAGAAGAACACCGGATTTCCCTCAAAAGAACACCGTACAACAAAGACTGTATACCGAAGTGAGTAAGATTTGCACCCGCTGTCGTCAATATGCGTTGGCCGCATGCGCCTTACTCGAACAGAAAAACCGGTTTATCAAGTTACCTTCTCAAAAGAATGACCCCAGATAATGTCTACAAACTGTTTCTTTGTGATTGTTCGCTCCAAAAATAAAACCACCTCTATAGGAAGACTGTACAGTAGTCTTCGTTCTCCCTTGTTGTTGTCTTATAAGTCGGTTGTATTAGTCTTTGGATGGTAAGAATGGGATGGCTGTAGAAGTGTATAGAAAAGTTGACCCCTGTAAAAGTTAATTATTGTACGTCAAGAATGGCAGAGGGGGACAAAAGGATAGCCCAAGGGTTGGATGTTATCTGCGGTCATACAGCATGCGAAATTGTCCACCATTCATTTAATTGTGTGGTGATATTTTGGTTCTCAAGGCTATTTAGTCGAGCGGTAGTTGACCCCTTGTCCGTACAAGTCAAAGGGGGACACAAAACGGGTTTCTTTTTGGACTGTGGCATTCACAAAGTTGTGCCAACCAGTGCCAACCGGTTTGCACACAAAAAAGTTCGCAATTTGCAAAATGGTGGTATGAATGGAAATATTTTGTGATGGATCTACATGTAGGTCTTAGTTCACTGGTTTTTAATTATATGGCAACCTTGCAATTTCCCAGACAATTATCTTGTATCTATTTTGGGGTCGAAATTGAGTTTGTGACATTTCGGGCGAGGTCATTTGGTATGCAGTGGTCACGTATTTTAGTCAGATCCAACCTGTTTGTACAAAACAAAGTTCGAAATTGGCAAAATGGTAGAATCACTACAAATCTATTTGCGATGAATTTCTAACAGTCACTGTACATTTTTAATTATTATAATAATTGATTGCAAATTCATGCCCGAAGGTTAATTGTAAGTATACATGAGAATAGAATTATAGTGGTCAAAATAATGATAGGGTATAGCATGCAGTAATGAAATGAACGTAGCCCCAAATACAAGTCATCATCTAGTGCTACTACTAATCTAAAACGGAAGCTATTGGGCTTGATTGGTAACCGGTCGTTTCGTTACATCGCCTTTTCGTTACAGTCGATTCGTTACATCACGAAGTCATTTCGTTACACATGGCATTTGATTTCTTCCCTGTATATGCAGTGGAGAATAAAACACAGACATCTGGGGAAATATATGTAATTAATTTTGTTGTGTTAACTTTTTTTTAGTTCGGTGCGATGCGCAAAGTTGGGAACATTTCAGTGGCAATTAGTTAAGTGGCAACCTGGCGATTTGCAAGACAATTATCTTGTATATATTTTGGGGCCAAAATTGAGGTTGTGACATTTCGGGCGAGGTCCTTTGATTTGTAGACTGGTCACGTATTTTACCCCCCCCCCCCTACACACAGGCACACACACACACATACACAAACACACACATAAACAAACACACAAACACAAACATACATACAGACAGAGAGAGAGAAAGAGAGAGTGAAAGAGACCATATACCTTTCTTTAGAGAAAATTAAAGAAATCACCATTCGTAAAATAATGGCGTCAGTGCAAATCACTTTTAGATGAAATTTAACAATTGTACATTTTTAATTCGTTACTCACGCTGCAATTTCCAAGAAGTCTACTTTTGGGTCAAAATTGATGATGTGGTCATGTATTTTTTAACTTTGTGTCGCACGTCAAACACACACACAAATACACACACGAAATACACACGCACACACACACACACTCACGCACACATACACACACACAAACACACACACACACACGCACAAACGAACCCTGCTAAAACACAAACTCCTTTTTTTTAAATGGAGATCTGACACAAGTTAGCAACATCCAATTACTAAGGGGTTGTGCATTCCCATTCGAGGTTCTACATAGAAGTCTGTCAAGTCTTAAAGATTATAGTCTGCAGTCATTTCTCAAACTGTCTGGCCCTTGCCAAACGAAGTACAGGTCACGAAGAACTCTGACACGCTTTTAGAGACTCTTGAAGTAAAAGTAATGCCCCAAACCCTGAACTTTCGCTCTACTATACTTTTATACCATGTATATGTAACAATATATATTGATAGATTTATTAGAACTTGATGTAATCTGTTGCTCTGATATATTCTATCTGACCCTTACCTCCCTCATGACCTAAATGAAAAGCGGCCTGTAGGCTGATTTGAGCTTTTCACGAATAAAAGAAAAGTTCATGCAAACAAGGAGCAAAGGCTATAGGAAGTGAGCAGCAAAACAAAGGTTAATGTTTAACAAGATGCAACAGACCAGTGTGAGGGGTCAACCACCGCTCATTTAGTAACCTTGAAAACTGAAATATCACTACACATTGACAAGACTGTCGGAAAATTTCGCATTAGGCCACAACAAGTAGATTTTATGGATGACATCAGCGAACTCATTAACTTTTGCCTGATTTCAGAAAAAAAACAAGATTTTTTTCCTCTTGGGGGATGATCAGATAGACCAAAAAATTGGCAAAGGTGTTGTAGCCTAATAATCATACTTGTAGAAGTGACACAAGGGAGGTAGCCATGACTATAGTTGCAGAAGTGAAACTAGTTGGATAGTTGTTAATAGTGCAACCAATATTGAAGCCATGAAATTGCCAGCTTAGCTTGGCAGGTGATACCAGTCTACTACGATAGTGTCACTTTTACTACACTAGTTTACTTATTTGATGCATTGTTAGTTGTGATGCCACGTTTTGTCATTTCAAATCTTCGTTCATCGTGTCTATTTTGAATATTTTGGCCATCTTGTTTTTTTTGCGCTATTTCATTATTTTTGCACTCTTACTTGCTGTGGCCTTACTGTATGGTTGTAGGTAGAATCCATGCCTTGGGCTATCCCATTATCCCGTTGCCATTCTTGACGTAAAGTAATTAATTTTAACTGCCGGGGTCACCTTTTCTATACAGCCATCCCATACTTACTATCAAAAGACTATTTCAACCGACTTATAAGACAACAATGGCGGAGACTACTTTGGAACCTTCCTATATAGAGAGGTGTTCCAAGATTTGCACTGCTGATGCCATTTTGCTAACTGCGAACTTGTAAAAATTCGCTCCCCCCCCCCAAATCGTAATTTCACGCGGCGATTTCCAGAACTTTGCGAAATGTAGGCTCGAAGGTTCTTTTCTGGACTGTCGCAACTTGTGAAAGGCATTCGCATTCAGATACACACTCAGATACCGTATGATTTTCTTAGAAAATGAAAAAAAAATCGCAATTTGTAAAATGGTGGAATTGGATGAATCTTAATCGTTGTACACGTTGTACACACACACACACAAACACACACACACACACAAACGAAACCTGCCAAACCATAAGTTATACCTCCATTCTTCATGAGGGTGGGGGGGATTGGACAACAAGCACATCTTGGGATTTGGCACAAGTACAGTAATAAATGAAAGTCCATTGTATGCATGCTTATTTTCAAGATTGATATCTGTCAAGTCGTAAAGATTATAATCATAGTGTACAGTCAAACTGCAGTAATATAGTACTCGGTGCTCTGAAGTCTGGCCCTTCGCCAAACGCACGACAGGACTATTAATAACTAGAGTTCCTCGAACACACATCTTCGCCAAATAAACATTCTTTATCGAAGGTCGTTGTTTTTGAATGATTAATGTATGTAATTATGGCTATAATGGGCCGGATAAGCACCAAATACAGCTTAATACGAGATGTTAATATAGCAAAGCTGGATGTAAGGTCTTTAGTTAGGCTAGGTTAGGCTAGGTCTTTAGTTTTATATAAGATTTCACTCTACAAAATGTACATTGCAGTCTTTTCGTAAAAAAAGAAATAATAAACAAACTTTGAGTGACTGGCCTATATATTAGATAATAGGTCATCTAAGGGTTACCTAAGGGTCATACGTAAGGATTGTTACGGCCCCGCCTTGGTGAATGTTTGTGTCCATCTCATGAAAATAGTAAGTAAAGTTTTGCAATCGCGAGTTAAGTCAGAGGTATTTTACACAGTCTACCTGGCCTGGCTATCACGTCAGGCTACTCAGATCCCCCCATTCATAGCCCCGCAAAGACAAAATAGCTGATTGACATGACAGGCATAGTAATTGCTAATCTCCAAGTATTAGTATATTCATAAGCCTTACTTAGATCCTCCTCTACAACCTAGCACAAACCGAGACAAGATACGATACCACCCGCGTTCTATGACCGCACTCGTACAACCCGGAAGTATATGATATTGTCGTAATCGGTTGCACGGAAACCCCCATGCAGTGTGAAATCGAGGCCAAAATCAGGCAAAAAGAGCCAGTTTGAAGGCCAACTTTGACTCTTCAAATCTCATCCCGAAATAGTATTTGAATCATTAAGCGTGCTGTATGCGATCGAACAACTCATGAGGATTACGTTGGCACCTTTGACAGCCTGATTTGGCCCACCGCGATGTTTTAATCTTTTTTTACGTGACCATGTCTTATGCCTCAAACGGGCGGGCGTGTAACACCCTGCCATGGCATGACGATTAGTTCTGCTCCACCTTTGATTTGTCTGTGCTAAGACCTGGAGACTGAGGGCAGGGGGTTAATTTGGTGTGACTGGCCCTTGTCAGGGAAAGGAGATCAGGCTTCTGCTTCTGTCTGAAGGGCTTGAATGATAAATGAAGATTGATGGTCCACACATTAGTGCTGGACTAGGGTGACAATGGTGCCAGTGTCATGTTGCACTGCACACCACTTTTGTAAGGGATGTGGTTCTCTCCATGATAAGAATCCCAAAGTAATTATATTAAGTAGATCGCAATTTACATAATTAGCATCTCATTATGTTGATAATCACCCTAAGTACCTACCTACCAAAAGCAAAGAATATCCATCAATCCCCTCTGCAGTTATCCTTTTTAAAAGTTACAAACTATAAGACCCACTGCAGTTCCAAACAAGCTGCTAGGGGGCCCAAAATTACACCATTCACTCCTAGTCCCAACAGCTATCCACCACTTAAAAATCATGAACATGGCACTTCTGGAAAATTTAGGCGCAAGCTTTGACGCTCACTTGCAGTACCAAAACAAGTCGCTAGGAGGCCCATTATCGAACTTGACCTTCCTTTCTGTGTCCCCTACCTATCAACAAAATATCATTAGCATCCATGTAGAACATCTCGAGTTATCGTGTTAACAGACAAACGCAATTACATACAAAGCCAGCTACAGCACCATAGGTAAAAGCTAGCTAAACCATTCTCGCACATGACAATCCTTTACACAACCGCTACACACCTGCCAAATATCGTAGAAATCGCCCAGCTGCATTTTGAGTTATGCTTCTCGAAACAAACCTCGAAAAAATACAAAGGTCGCTGCTGTACCGTAGGAAAACGCCAGGTAAACCATTTTCAAACTAGGCATGCCTTTCGACAACCGCTACACACCTACAAAAAATCAAAAAGTTCCATCCACAATTTCTCGACTTATAAGCTGTTGACCTACATACAGACCCAAGTAAGCAATCTTATAATCTTCGCTGGCGAAGATAATAATAAATCAAATATGGGTTCTATAGGAGGTGGTTAACCTGGCAAACGTCAAGGTTCAAACAAGAAGCAAAGTTGAAAGACAACAATTCATTGCGATGTTTATGTTCATCTATTTTACTTAGGAACGATACATTGCGGCACAACTTCATGTATTGCAGTTTTAGCATTTTATGTTGTGAATCTATATGTCCAACAATTCATAATGATAATAATAAAATTTCTTAACACATTTGCCCTTTGCCCTGTCCCATCACCATCATCATCATCATAAGTTTAATTAATTTAACCCTTGTGGTGCTGACAAATTTTCACTATATATTTTCCAATTCTGGGCGTTGTAGACTCTTTGATGCTTGAAAAGTAGAGACCTTAAGCTTTGTAATGATGTATAACTTTATAGGCTTATTTGGAAGGAAAGTAACAAAAAAGTAGCATAGTGAAAACAGTACCAGCATATGCTTCCCAACATATGTTGGGTCAAGCACTTCAACGGCTCTAGTCACACATTCTACACACATGACATAACTATACGTCTATAGCTATGGCAAATTTCGGGATGTACAGAATATTTTAAAAATGACTAATAAAGGTTCCAAGGCGTACCAACTACAAGGCATCCAATACTCGTTCAGAAAAGAACAAGACATAGACTGTCATGCCTTCGAGTATACTAGCAATAGAGTTATAATATCAACATAGAATCGATGTGTACAAAAATCGTTTTCCCAAGAAAACTATCGTAGAGTGGAGTGAAGTTCTCGCTACAAAGTGCTAAAGGAGTATCCTCAATAAGAAAACTTTAAATGCTTAACTACCACTAAATGTGCGAAGTTTAGATGTGACAAGTACTTCCATAGTACGCCAAACGGCAGTTATACCAGCTATATACAGAATATGACACAGATGATGGTGTGTTTCACAGAAGGGAGGTTATACCGACTATATAGATACAAATACAGAAACTGTTGTGTTACACCGAAGGGCAGTTATACCGGACATACGGATACACATACAGAAGCTAGTGTGTTACACCGAAGGGCATTTATACGGATACACAGATAAAGATACAGAAGCTGGACAGATGTGTTACGCTGAAGGGCATCTATACGGATATACAGATAAAGATACTGTATCAGAAGCTGGTGTGTTACACTGAAGGGCAGTTATAATGATATACAGATAAAGATACAGAAGCTGGTGTGTTACACTGAAGGGCAGTTATACCGACTATACAAGTACAGAAGCTGGTGTGTTACGCCGAAAGGTCGTTATACCATCTATATTAGATACAGAAACTGTTGTGTTACACCGAAGGAGAGTTATCAGCTATGTAGATACAGATACATAACTTATTTACACGACCCCAACCCACATACCAAATCAACATAGAGATCCATCCACAGCTTCTCAAGTTACTCAGTATACTTTCCAAAAAACCTAGCCTTCTTGGGAAAGATGAATATTGGAATATTGCTTTATACGACAGGTTTGTTAACGTGTCTTCCACCACGTGAGCATGTCGTCCAGCTTGCCCATCCACCACGGCACGCCATCTACCTCCTCCGGGGCGCACAGCAGCCTGAACAGGCGGGGGAAGGTGCGATGTAGCCAGCCGAGAGGGAGGAGAAGACCGTGCGCTAACTTCAGCGGCAACTTGTCCGTATAGCACGAGACATACACACCGTTTACGATCATGTAGCCACTGTACGTGTGTGGACAGTACTGACCGCTTTTCAACACATAGCGAACGTTTACTACCTTTTCGGGTACCAGGGATTCTGTAGACTCTACGACGGTGAAAATCTTGTCGCCTTCTGCGATGTCTTTGGCGGCAACAGTGACGTTCTTTTCACCTTTGATGATCGCGATGAGATGGCTCTTCGAGAGTGCGACCGTCTTGCCCGTTTCTGTGGTCACGGCAATGAACGTTGATAGGACGTCTTCAACAGCATGGCTGTAGAGGAACACTGGCTCAAATATGGCTGCAGATACTTTCACCTTGTCATCTACATGAAGAGAGCAGAGAGGAACTTCTGTAACCTCACTGTCAGAACCTGTCATCACCAAGACAGACGACGACGATGGAAGGCAGTCCTTTTTGGCGTCTTTCTCCACTTCTTTCTGCAGCTTCTGCATGATTTCCTTTCCCTGTCCCTCGTTCTCTTGTACTAAGGTCACCAGTTCCTCATACTTACGATGTATCTCTGCTAAATTGGTGTGCCGTATCGTCGTTGGGATGTTGTTCCTCTGCTTGCGAGGATGGTGTTTGGTTGTTGACGTCCAGAGGAAGTGCTGCTGCAGCGCCTTGCTCATCGTTTTCAAGTTCACGGGCAGCGGCATCCTTCGTGCGCTGATCAACAGATATTCCCGTGGCCTTGAACGCTGGCATTGAAGATGAACGTTTGGTACGGTCACCTCTGCGATTGCTCCTTCTAGATCGAGCTTGCGCATTCTGTCCACTGGCTTGCTGGTTCATCGTCTTCATAGCCTTGACAGCTACAGTTTTCCCGCTGTTGTCTT
>NC_049996.1:3618571-3626378 GCF_000003815.2 Branchiostoma floridae
TGTCTCGGATTCTTTTACATCTGTTGACTTGCTTGTGCTCCCCGATGCCGTACTCTGTTTCTTGTCGTCTTCCAAAGCTAACAATGCTTCCTCGAACTTCTCAGAAGCAATCTTGGTGTACTTGTTGTTATACGGCTGATTCTTGGTACCGGCCATGACTTCAAGTATCTTCTGAAGGAGCTTGGATCTTTGTGATTTCTTTTTATACTGGTCGTCTGTGTAGTTGTCGAAGATCACGTATCTGTCTTTGACGTGTTTCAGTAGCTCCTTGAACCATTTGGGGTTGCTGTCAGCGAACACGCAGTCTTCCAAAGTGTAACCGTGTCGCTCAGATTTCTTCTCAAAATCATCCCCGTAGGTAAAAAGGATTATGACATGCTTGAGGATGTCTTGTCGAAACATTTGGAGTAGACTGTCGTAGGCCCTTTTCTCTTCGTCTGTAAAGCGAGGGGGGAACCTGAAAACCAGTATAATGGCGTGTATACCACTATGTGCTAGAAGATGCACCCTACTTATCTCTTGGATAACTGTCTCATGTGGTACATCGGTATCAGCAAACCCTGGTGTATCAATAACATTGAGAATGTATCCGTTAATACAGGCCTTAGCGTTATCACAGTTCTTAGTTTGAGATCCCCCCATGTCAGACTCCTCGAACACCCTGTCTCCAACAATGCTGTTACCAGTGGCGCTCTTACCACTCCCCGTCCTTCCCAGCAGCACTATGTTGTACGGAGGCTGAAAATAATAACAGATGCACATCCAATATAAACAATATATATATATATATCTAAATCTATATCATACAGATTTGGATATAGATATTGTTTATCTATATCTATATCTTTATCTATATCTATATCTATCTAGTATCTATCTATCTATTTATCTTTCAGTCACTCACTCACTCACTCACTCACTCACTCACTCACTCACTCACTCACTCACTCACCCTCGTCAGATTATCTATCTATTTATTTATCTATCTATATCTATATATCTATATCTATCTATCTATATCTATTTATTTATCTATCTATCTATCTACATCTATATCTATCTATATCTATCTATCTATATCTATCTATATCTATTTATTTATATCTATATCTATATCTATACATGTCTCCCCCCCCCCTCTCTCTATATATAGATACATAGATGCATGCAAGGCTTATGGCTTCTATTTGTATGTAAATATGACCTTTTTAAGTGACGATTAACTCTTTACCTGCCAATGTACTTGAGCCGCAAGGGGTGACACATCTGCGTAAAATAGACATTATTGGAACTTTTATTTAGAAAACAACAGGAGGAAAAGATTCAAATTAGATGCTTCAGATACATTTTAGAATTAATGCAAATTAGATTCTAACAGTTGCTTACCCGGTGTCTGGCTCCTTGGTTCGAGCATTTCAGCCAAATAGTCCTGTTTGACGTCATCTTGGCGCAGTGCCGAGCAGAGAGACTGGACCGCCCGCTCCCCACCTCTGGCTATCTCTTCAAGTATCAACTCGTTCAACAGCTTGATAAGATAAAAGAGTTTTGGAAATGTTTTAATCACAATTAAGGGATGAAGTACACTTCATTAGTAAACCTCTTCACTATGAGGACAAACAAAAGGGGCTTTTTGCCATCAGTTACCACAATTTCCCCGAGCTTTTAGTTTTCTCTTGAAAACGTAAAAGAAGCTTTACTAGAATCACAAGACATCATCATTTAAAGGAGTCACTATTCATTGGCCACTGCCTCCAAAGAAGAAGCCTGCTTTATCCGAATGAAAGCTCATCTGTGTTGGTAAATTCCATAGTGAAACGTTTAAACTTTGTTCCAACACAAGGGAAGAAACTCACCATAAATTTTCGGCCGAACACTCCGACCTTCATCAGATGAATGATTCGCTGCACTAATCCGGAAGTCGTCGGATGACGTCAGGTAGCAGCGAATCATAAATGGCGGGAAGGCGAAACCTGCCACCGTCACGGTTCAATGAGGGTTGATGTGCCCTGATGTAGATAGCCTCCTTGACGCCCCTCACGAACCAATCCTGTTCAGAGTCCAAGATGCGAACTTGGTCCAGAGACACGGAGTGGCCCGGAGATTCGACGTGTATATGCTGAGACACTTCTGAAGATGTTGAACTGCGACGTTTATGTTCCATGAAACGGGTTCTTAATGATCGTGCCGTTTCCCCGATGTACGACTCAGTGCACGGACCTCTGAGGTTCTGTCCCGTACAACGAATGTGGTAAACCACGCCGCACTATTTTCTTTGGGCGTCTTATCCTTAGGCGCCACCAAAAGCTGCCTAAGTGTCCTAGTCGGCCTAAAGCAGGTCTTAATGCCGTGTGAGTTGAAGGTTCTACGTAAGGCTTCAGACAAATTTTGAATATATGGCAACACTACTAGTCCCTTGTTTACAGAAGTGGGGCGGTTTTGATTGCCAGTCCTAGTAGTTTTGGGTGCTGTCGCTCTGGACACTGCCCACTCGGGGTAACCACACTTACGTAAAGCTTGAGTAATGCGTTCTGTCTCTCTTTTTCTATCTTCCGGGTTGGTGATGATAGAATCAGCCCTATGGAACAAGGTACTGATGACACCCAATTTGTGTTCTAATGGGTGACTAGAGTGGAAATTTAAATACTGCTCCGTATGTGTGGGTTTTCTATAAATTGTTAAAACATCTTCAGAAGTGTCTCAGCATATACACGTCGAATCTCCGGGCCACTCCGTGTCTCTGGACCAAGCTCGCATCTTGGATTCCGAACAGGACTGGTTCGTGAGGGGCGTCAAGGAGGCTATTTACATCAGGGCACATCAACCCTCATTGAACCGTGATGGTGGCAGGTTTCGCCTTCCCGCCATTTATGATTCGCTGCTACCTGACGTCATCCGACGACTTCCGGATTAGTGCAGCGAATCATTCATCTGATGAAGGTCGGAGTGTTCGGCCGAAAATTTATGGTGAGTTTCTTCCCTTGTGTTGGAACAAAGTTTAAACTTTTCACTAAAGAAGCCTGCTTTGTTCATTGTCACATTATGTTTTCACCATGTACTTAAATTGTAATTAGCCTCCGGGCATAAACTTGAAAATTTAAAGAAAAAAAAAAACTTTCTTTCCTATAAAGCGCCATATCTTTGGTACACTAAAAAAACGACTTTTTAAAATGTTTCCTTTGATTTTCTTTGTTGCTTTTTTACGATGAAAATATCTTTCACAAACAACAACATTTGCTAATCACCTGTTTCCTTTGTCCGGCTTCTGCTTTCATCTCGCCATGCTTCTCAATAGATACGATACCGTCTTTGACCAGGTACTTGAGGATGTAGTTTCCCGCCATGTTCTTCACCAAGTTGGGATAGTTGCGACCGAGTGGGCTTGTTGTTTGTGTTGGTGAAACAGCTGACGCTGCTGAAACAGTGCAACAGTGTACATCTAAATTTTAACACTTCCCACAATTGTTTGCTACAGGTGGCCATCAGATTTACGACAGTGTTAAATATTGGAGTTCGAAACTGGCTGTTGACAAGATGATCAACAGAATGTTTGAACTATTAATACGATTATCCTGGGTCATCCTGTCAATAGTGCTATTTTCCCCACTATTGACAGGATGATCCTGTCAATATCCATAGGCTTGGGTCTTACTCGTAACATGGTATGATATTTTCTCATCCGGTTTCATGAAATTAATGATTATCATATGCCCTAGATCTTGGGAAAACACGTTTGTAGATAGATAATCTGTAAATACATTTTGCTTTAATTTTACGGGAAGTTTACACGACAGTTTAAACAAATACCAGGGTAAATCTCCTAAAAGATACAAACTCTTCGCGTTTACGATACTGTCGCAAACCTCCGACCACTTGTCCTTGTAACAAAGGATTATGGGAAGGGAACACAGCATCCGATACAACTTCCTACTGTATGATACAGTAAGCAATAAAAAGATAAGCTTTAACGATTAACAATAAACAGTTTGTTAATTAATGTTTTTTTACCTGCATTGCATTTCGGCGAGTCCTGTCGATTTTGTGAGACAGCATGGAAACTGGGAGCTGCAACATCCTTCATTTCAATGTTTATGTCTACCCATGATCCCAAGTCGGCATACGCACTGCCTGAAAATGTTATAACGAAAAGGGGATTAAGTCTTCACTGATTAATTGTACACACACACACACACACACACACACACTCAAACACACAAACACACACACGCACACACACACACACACACACACGCTCACACACAAACACACACGTGCGCGCTCACACACACACTCACAGACACACACGTGCAAACACAGACACGCACACACACACGCTCACACAAACACACGCACACACACACACATACACACGCTCACATACACACGCACACACACAGACCACATACACGCGCAGTCACACTCACACAAAATTATCACTGTAAATAGAAAATATAATTCGCTTTTTTACACATAACGTACTTTTAAGTGATAGAGACATGATATCTACAAAGATATCTACCTCCAAGTCCCCCACAGAGAGCTGAGATGACCTCCACCTCATCGTAGCTTTTCGCATCCGGCGCCAAGTTTTCCTGTGCCTTCAGTGACAGAAAGCTCGCATGTGTAGCTTTCCCAAACGAGAATACCACATCCACATTGCCATAGACACTATAATCATCACTTTGATGTTGCCCATCCTCCTCTGCTTGTTGTGGTTTGATAGTGTTTATGATGACTAATTTTGAATCAGGGTACCTTTCCTCTTTCAGGATAGATGCAGCGTCTAAGGTTGTGGCTGTATACCCTACGATGCAGCTGACATCTGTAGGAAGGTCAGGGAAATGTCTTGCATGGTATTCGCCTAACCAAGCGATATCTGGCACTCTTTTCCTCTTTGTGGTTTGTGGTTGGATGATGATGACCCCCTTTGTTCTTGCGTGTTTCAAATCGTCGTCGTTGTCTGTTAGGGCCAGAGTCGTGGAGTAAGTTTCCACGCCCCTGTTGTAAAGTTTCTGGGACAAGGTTGTGTTGATTTGGTTGACAGTTTGTCGGCTCTTGTCGTTTCGCTTCCAGTAGTCGTTTACAAGAAGTACAGCCATGGCTTTGTAGAGCTTTAGATGTTTTTTTTTGTGTGTGTAGAAAAACACGCTTTCGTTTAGTCCTCTGACCCTTCTTAAGTTGATATGACCCGAAGCCTGACCGGTGACGTCACCAACAGATCAAAGGTGCCCGGTAATCAGTATCGGCCCCCGTCTTGGTTGAGGGATGGTTGATATATCTGGCGTATTTGTCTCCTCTTAGAAAGTTATTTCATTCCATGCCCAGTACCTTAACCGGAAGTGTGACGTCAGCAACGGGTCAAAGGTACATGACCGGCAGTCGGTATCGGCCCCGTCTCGGTTGAGGAATGGTTGATATCTCCGGCCTCTTTGACAATCCTAAGCTATCTAATATCAAAATAAAATTGGCATTCAGACTGTCTATTTCCATTGCAACTGAGAAGTTTGGAAGTAGTTTACATAGAGTTTGAATACCCATAACTAATACATTTAGTTTCACTTTCTCTTTCAAAAGTTTGGCACACCCAAACGTACACTTTTTACTTTCGGCCTCAATCGCTGTCTACCACTCAAAAATCATAGCCACATTATGACTCGAGATATCAAACCTGGAAGTTCCACTGTAGTACAATACGAGCCGCTAGGGGGCCCAACATCTAATCGTTTCCAGGTCTCATCGACACCTACCCACAAAACGAATACCAATTATCACTATCCTGATTCATGTACTCTCGAGTTATCATGGACTTTTCTACACACACAAACGTACAAACGTTACCCAAAATATAACCCTCTCGGCGAAGGTAATTATATTGTCAACGATTGGAGAAAGAGGAACTAGTGTACATGAGCGAAAGTTAGTAACCACGGGGAGGGTCTTTTTAGCGAATGCCCACAAACGCCCACTCTAGAGAAGTCCGCGCTGCACGAATCTCATTTTTTTTGCTTGGAATATGTCCACGTTGTGCTCCCATGTATTAATCCTGAGTTTCAAGTCAATCCATTGACCCGAAGTGACATAAATCAAAGTTTTCGATTCTCGATGGTCTTTTTAGCGAACGCCCAGCAAAATGTCTTTTTAGCGAATGCCCACTATATCCACAAAAATATCGGCCGTCGCGCAACGACACCTAAACCTACCGCCACAAACATGTTCAAGATGGTGTCCCATTGATGTGTACGGAGTTTCCGTGCTTTACAAGCATTTTAAGTCCCTGTTTTTGGTCAAAATATACGGCGACGATACTACCATACTTTAACTATAGCAATTCAAAATGGCGGGCACTAGTCATGTGACCTCCTTGCGGGACTGTTCTATAAGTATCGCGGGAGGGACTGTTGTAGCATAGCTTCTCATACAACCATTTTAGAGTGAATTCTGAACAAGATTTTCATTTCATAGTGCTATCATCTGACTGATATTTACAATGTGGTCATTTTTTCTGTGCTATTATTACCCAGGTTTGAGGAACTTAGTGCAAATGTGGATATTGATTCACCTCAGTGCCCAATTAATGTACAAAAGGCCCAGACACATTAGTGTTATAAACCTGAATAGGGGCAGGTAACCAATACTAGAAAAACATAGCTATTTATTATTAACAATACTATTTACATTATAATAATAACTCTTCACCAAACTGGACTTTTCGTATCTTTATTTATCACAGAAACATTGTTACAATGAGGATTTGATTAGATGAGTATCTGAAACAGTGTGTACAAACTTATTTCAAATACAAAAATGTATTTCGTTTCACTTCCTAAATATTTTTAAAGTATTGGAAGAAGTTGCGCATAAACAATATTAATTGCATTATTTATGTGCAGTAAAATGTGACCACATGCTATCAATAGCCTAATAAAATGTTGGAACATGGCACAAGCGGGCTCCCCTTCTGAGTACAGAAAGGAAATGTTTTATAACATTAAGTTATGACGTAGAAAATTTCAATTGTAAAATGTACCTTTATTAACATTTACAAACAAATTGTTTTTTTCTCTTCTTAATAAATTACAACAATACAGGTAAGTAAGGTGTGTTTCCTTTTATAACAGGCCAGGTAAGACACCGTACAGGTAAGTAAGGTGTGTTTCCTTTTATAGCAGACCAGGTAAGACACCGTACAGGTGAGTAAGGTGTGTTTCCTTGACTACAGACTAGGTAAGACACCTTACAGGTGAGCAACGTGTATTTCCTTTCATTACAGACCAGGTAAGACACCGTACAGGTAAGTAACGTGTAGTTCCTTTGATTACAGACCAGGTAAGACACTGTACAGGTGAGTAAGGTGTGTTTCCTTGACTACAGACTAGGTAAGACACCGTACAGGTGAGTAACGTGTATTTCCTTTGATTACAGACCAGGTAAGACACCATACAGGTGAGTAACGTGTATTTCCTTGATCACAGACCAGGTAAGACAGTATATAGGCAAAGGAAAGTGGCTCTCACGTCCAAGTAATACTCTGTCTGGTCTATAGGCAAAGTAAAGACATCTTACTTACCTGTATAATGGCCTATCTGGTCTATAGGCAAAGGAAAGACACCTTACTCACCTGTTTAATGGCCTATCTGGTCTATAGGCAAAGGAAAGACACCTTATTCACCTGTATAATGGCCTATCTTGTATATAGGCAAGGGAAAGACACCTTACTTACCTGTATAATGCCCCATCTGGTATATAGGCGAAGGAAAGACACCTAACTTACCTGTATAATACCCTATCTGGTCTACAGGCAAAGGAAAGT
>NC_049996.1:3626478-3653854 GCF_000003815.2 Branchiostoma floridae
ATACCCTATCTGGTCGGTTTTTTTCCCTGGGTACGGCGCTATTGGGGTTCCGGGGAAAGAGAGGGTCCTTCTTTTCGCGGTGAAAAATTACCTGTCTGTGTCAAAGGGAAAGAGGGAGGACTGTTTTCTTCCAGTAATCTGGGTCTGACGTGGATAGAGTGAAAGGAGAAAACTCGTTATCCACCTTTTAAAGGCCCTATCCGGCTATTGGGCAGATGGGAAAAGCGCCTTGCCCTCGCGTATAGACCCGTTCCGGGTTGGACAGGAAAGTAAAGCCACTTACTTCCCCGTATAGTGCCCTATCTGGTCTGTAGGCAAAGGAAAGACGCCTTACTCATCTGTGCGGTGTCTTACCTGGTCTGTAATCAAAGGAAACACACGTTACTCACCTGTACGGTGTCTTACCTAGTCTGTTATAAAAGGAAACACACCTTACTTACCTGTATGGTGTCTTACCTGGCCTGTAGTCAAGGAAACACACCTTACTCACCTGTACGGTGTCTTACCTGGTCTGCTATAAAAGGAAACACACCTTACTTACCTGTACGGTGTCTTACCTGGCCTGTTATAAAAGGAAACACACCTTACTTACCTGTATTGTTGTAATTTATTAAGAAGAGAAAAAAACAATTTGTTTGTAAATGTTAATAAAGGTACATTTTACAATTGAAATTTTCTACGTCATAACTTAATGTTATAAAACATTTCCTTTCTGTACTCAGAAGGGGAGCCCGCTTGTGCCATGTTCCAACATTTTATTAGGCTATTGATAGCATGTGGTCACATTTTACTGCACATAAATAATGCAATTAATATTGTTTATGCGCAACTTCTTCCAATACTTTAAAAATATTTAGGAAGTGAAACGAAATACATTTTTGTATTTGAAATAAGTTTGTACACACTGTTTCAGATACTCATCTAATCAAATCCTCATTGTAACAATGTTTCTGTGATAAATAAAGATAAGAAAAGTCCAGTTTGGTGAAGAGTTATTATTATAATGTAAATAGTATTGTTAATAATAAATAGCTATGTTTTTCTAGTATTGGTTACCTGCCCCTATTCAGGTTTATAACACTAATGTGTCTGGGCCTTTTGTACATTAATTGGGCACTGAGGTGAATCAATATCCACATTTGCACTAAGTTCCTCAAACCTGGGTAATAATAGCACAGAAAAAATGACCACATTGTAAATATCAGTCAGATGATAGCACTATGAAATGAAAATCTTGTTCAGAATTCACTCTAAAATGGTTGTATGAGAAGCTATGCTACAACAGTCCCTCCCGCGATACTTATAGAACAGTCCCGCAAGGAGGTCACATGACTAGTGCCCGCCATTTTGAATTGCTATAGTTAAAGTATGGTAGTATCGTCGCCGTATATTTTGACCAAAAACAGGGACTTAAAATGCTTGTAAAGCACGGAAACTCCGTACACATCAATGGGACACCATCTTGAACATGTTTGTGGCGGTAGGTTTAGGTGTCGTTGCGCGACGGCCGATATTTTTGTGGATATAGTGGGCATTCGCTAAAAAGACATTTTGCTGGGCGTTCGCTAAAAAGACCATCGAGAATCGAAAACTTTGATTTATGTCACTTCGGGTCAATGGATTGACTTGAAACTCAGGATTAATACATGGGAGCACAACGTGGACATATTCCAAGCAAAAAAAATGAGATTCGTGCAGCGCGGACTTCTCTAGAGTGGGCGTTTGTGGGCATTCGCTAAAAAGACCATGCGGTAACCACGTCACGTTGTTGAGTATACCTGACGTTATCAAAATCGGAATGTTTGGTCAAGATTGTTGAATAAGAATAACAATTGCTTTTTCTTTTTTGCACTATTGGTCTGTAAATTGTAGTCTAGAATTGTGCAAAAACAAGCGCAAAACTTTTTGTGTTATTTTCTGCCGGTTGTAACAAGGGTGTTCGTTGTACCGACAACCGTACATGTTAAAATGTCTGGAAATATCTATTAAACGTAGTAGATGTATAGAATAAGATTTATCATCCCAATTAAGCAACAATTAAACAACGTACAGAATAGATGTCTAGAATGAAAGTTAACAACATAATTTCTTAAGATATTTAGTAAACAAACCAAGCCGCAAAGACTAAAACAAGTAACTTACCCTCCCCATGGCCAAGACCATGATATGATACATCGTAGGCGTCCTTACCTTGATATACGTACATTAGGAAATGTAGTTTTCTACACCAAGTACATTTCATTGTATGTCCTTTGGGTGAACCTCACTCCTTTTAGTAGAATAAAATGCTTGTACATGTAGGTCTACGTATGCCCTATTTCCTCAAAGATTCATATCACTTTCACTTTTGTCCCCTTTTATTTCCGCACTCTCCCCTTCCCACTTCAAGCAATAGTTGTAAAGAATTGAATAGCCAATAATGACTCACCAACTTAGTGTAGTGTCAACTTATCTCAGGAATCATCTTTCCTTCTAATTGTAGACTCAGAAAGAACTTGAGGCTAGCATGAATTTGAGCCTTCGTTGTGTTGCAAAACGTCCTCCGAATCGTGGGGACTTTCCCTACGTCACCGAAACCTTCGGTAAGCCCCCGACGACGTGGCGGTGGGTCAAAGGACAAACTAACCTGGAATCTAGTCTCCTTGTAGACGTTGAAAGTTATATCTTAAGAAAAAAGGTATATGGTCCTCATTTGCATAATCTATATTCAACGATGTTCACCTTCACATAACTTCCAAATGTGACTAGGATGAAACAAATCCGCGTTATCTATATAATGCAATATTAGGGTACACCGATACATCGATTCAGACTAATGTTTGTTCGCCATTTAAATCAATGCAAACACACCACTGATATCACAATCAGAAATATTCTATTCATAGGGTTATGCATATTTATTGATTATTATCAATCAATCAATCAAGCAAGCAAGCAACCAATCAATCATTCGCAGGAATCATAGTCTGACGCATAGCGGCTACAGACATGGAAAGTTCACGCCAGGTTGATCTGTCCTGGGCATACTCTCTCCAGTTGGTTCTGGAGACTCCCATGAAGAAAAAAAGTCTACTTGTGCCGTATTTTGTGTTAATCATATTTCTCAATTGGCCATCAAGATAGACCTTTTGACCTTTTAAGCCTTGTACTTTAATACCAAATCACAAAAGACCTCGACCTTTGTAACTCACTTCGTCACATGCATGGACCAAACAATGTTGCGACCGTTGCTGCGGATTAGTTTGTTGCTGTTCGGTGCTTTGGCCGTTAGGATCTACTGGAAATACGATGGTTTCAATCCAGGTAAGGAACAGTATTAAAACAACACTCTTTATACTTCATTCAGAGGCTCAAATAACCTATTTGCATACTAACATACACTGATACTGACGCCACTAAAAACAATTTTATTTTTTTTATATAGTATTCTGCGTGGTATGGGCATCAAACTTGAAGGTCTTCAGCATAAATACAGTCAAAACTTGCAATGGCCATCTCTACATAATTGTGAATGTTTGTAACGAATATAGGGTTTGCTTTACCCACAGTGTCTCTGCGGGGGGCCACGGTCGCCATCACGGGCTGCAGTACCGGTATCGGGGAACAGATGGCGTACCAGTACGCTCGACTGGGGGCAAAGATCCTCATCACAGCTAGGAGGGAGAACAGGCTGAAAGAGGTGAGGGGGCGTCTATTCATATCGTTTCAGTTCTATATATAATCATATATTTATATATATATTTAACATAAATCTGCTGAGATCATGTAGTACCAGTGAAATTTTCTGCCGTTTCCAAAAATGCAAAAAAAAAAAAAATTCAACAATACACTGATCAGCTTCAAAATAAGTTTGTACTATGTTTGTACTATGGACCATTGCAAAAAATAAATAAATACGTATTCCTGTTTATTTGACCATAAAAAGATCAATGATGCAGTGATACCTTGATGTGTGCATATTTACTGTGCCTTATGGATCTTTATTGTTGGAAGAGCCCCCCCCCCCCCCCAAAAGGTTATTTATTAGGTTGATTATTATCATGGAAACTTATCTGTGATGGTAGTGAGCATAGTACAAAGCTAAACTTTCTTCCAAAACAAAAGCACATACGGATCCAAATTTCAACGACCACTGTCGCCTTCTTCAGGATCAATACTATGTTATTTATCTCCATAACTAAGGTATTAATTTGATTTGATTTATTCAGCTGTATAATCATGAGAAATACAGCCAGGGCTACCCAACTAGCCGGAGGCTAATTATCAAGGGCTAGCCCTGGAAACTTTACAATATACAATAACAGCATTACGATAAATAAAGGTTCAAACAAACAAACAAACAAAGTTTACCGGTACATGAGGTTTGTTTTTCGAACAAGGTTTTACAGACAACGTAACATACATATAACTTTGGATAAAGGCGACAGTGGTCGTTGAAAATTTGATCCGTGCGTAGTTTTGTGTTGGAAGAAAGTTTAGCTTTTGAAATCCAAATTGTCTTCAGCTTGATTTTGCCTTACCTTTGTTTTCTTTGGAATCCAAATTGTCTTCTGTCTGAACTGTCTAACAACGTTTCCCATTGGACATCTGAAATTGTCTTCATTCATAGTTAGAGTATAAAAGACCTGTTTCTTCCAGATCACTTCGGTGTCACTGACGAAGGATAGTGGATTCTATCCGAAACGTCTGAACGTTTCCAAAACCATATCCAGTTGCTTGAGTAACTTTTTTTTGGTGTATCTTATTACCTGGATGTCTAACCTACATCGACGTAAAGTTTAGCTTTGTTCTAGGTTGATTTTTGCCCCTCAGGTCGTAGCAAAAGCGATGTCTCTGGGAGCCCAGGAGGCGCACTACGTGGCCGGGGACATGGGGAAGGCGGAGGACTGTGAGAGAACCATTCAAACAGCCAAGGACAAATTTGGTAAGGCGAAAAAAACGTCTAAAAAGCTGAAGGCGTGTGATTATATAGACCATTAGCGCTTCATACACTTCATTCGGATTCTACGAAAGCTTTGCCACGAATTCACTACTAAAATCGGTGGTAAAAGTACCATTTCAAATCCAAATCAGAACATGAGATGTCAAAAATTGAAGTTTGCTGCAGTACCTTTTCGCAACCGCTACTCAAATACCAAATATTATGAAAAACCATACTCAGCTTCTCAAGTTATATGCTGTTGACCTACATATAGAGACACAACAGCAGGCCATAACCGAAAATATAACCTTCTTGGCGAAGGTAATGACAGAGACGGGTGCTTTCTGTTAACGTTTTTTTTCCATTGTAAGAGCATTTTTCGTAAATATGTATTTGCTAGACACCGAAAATCAATTAATGAAATGATGTCATCCATAAATTTCACTTGCCGTGGCCTAAATGAGATAAGTAGCTGAACCTCCAGAAATGATCTGTTTATTACCATTTATGAAGTGAAAATCATAATTTGGATCTACTTCAGGTCATCTGGACTACTTGGTGCTGAACCATGTTGGATCCAATCTCGGATCTGTGCATAAGAAAATTTTGATGGGTAGATCTTGGGACCAGGACCCTGATGTAGACTTCTTCGTGGACTACTTGAACGTGAACTTGGTCAGTTACGTCCGGCTGACCTCCCTGGCCTTGCCGCTGTTGAAGGAGAGTAGCGGACACATCGTGGTGATCTCTTCTATTTTGGGTAGCGTTAAACTTGCTAAACATCCGTGAGTAACTCCATCAGGCTGGCAATTATGCATACAGTAAGGTTCTTTAGGCACAACCAGGGAGTACTTACTTCCAACGATTCGGTTTCTGTCAGACACCATCATCAAGAAGTCAGCTCCAGTCATGAACAGAGACGAGGGGGGATACAAACTGAGACAGGTTTGGGACGGCATTCTCGCTGCTGCAGCGCCACCTACATCGGCTATAAGTAGCAGTGAGAATCGTATCCAGCCATTCTAACCCTGATGATGGTGTCTGATAGACACAGAAATGTTGGAAGTAAGTACTCCCTTGTTGTGCATAAAGAACCTTACTATATATATTGCTGTTAAATTTAAAGTTGTTCATACAGTCAACCCTTGTCACACATGCACAACTTTGTCCAATTTCATATAAATGTACATAACCAACCATACAGCTAGCTAAATTTATATAATTACCAAGAAGCGAGAGAAAGTCAAATGTACTATATAGAGTAGATTGGACGTTTACTTGGTCATATAATGTATATTTATGTTAGTTACCTTTGTTACATAATTGTTACTAGTTGACCACATGTAGCCCATTTTGAGCACAACTGTGCAATACAGGTCTTTCTTGTTTCTCTATCTCCTCTTTTTCTTTCTTCCCTCCTTCGTTCTTTCTTTCGGGACGATAATGTGTTCTTTTCTGTTGTTCTGCTAGGAAAGATGCCGTGGCCAAACGACGGCTTCCATTGTACTGATAAAGGTCTTTCTTCCTTCCTTTCTTTCTCGTCTTTCTTTCTTCCTTCCTGCCTTCGTTCTTTCTTTCTTTCTGTATGATAATGTGCTCTTTTCTGTTGTTCTGCTAGGGAAGATGCCGTGGACAAACGACGGCTTCCATTGTACTAATAAAGGTCTTTCTTCCTTCCTTTCTTTCTCCTCTCTCTCTTTCTTTCTTTCTTTCTTCTCTCCTTCGTTCTTTCTTTCTGAACGATAAATAAATGTGTTCTTTTCTGTTGTTCTGCTTGGGAAGATGCCGTGGCCAAATGACGGCTTCCACTGTACTAAAAGGTCTTTCTTCCTTCCTTCCTTTCTCCTGTTTCTTTCTTCCTTCCTTCGTTCTTTCTTTCTGTACGATAATGTGTTCTTTTCTGTTGTTCTGCTAGGAAAGGTGCCGTGGCCAAACGACGGCTTCCACTGTGCTAAAAGTCTTTCTTTCTTCATTTCATTCTCATCTCTTTCTTCCTTCCCTCCTTCGTTCTATCTTTCTGGACGATAATGTGTTCTTTTCTGTTGTTCTGCTAGGAAAGGTGCCGTGGCCAAACGACGGCTTCCACTGTACTAACAACTTCGCGTTGGACGGATTCTTCAGCTCCCTCCGTGTGGAACTGATGAAAGCTCAACACGAAGTGTCCGTCACCTTCGCCGTTCTGGGATTAATCTGGACACCGAGAATTGCGGAAACATTTCAGGTAGGATGAAAAAAAAATTGTAGATTGACGATTTTTTATTGCATTTGATTTGTGCGCAGGAAGAAAAACAAAAACACGTGGAACACTTTTTATATTGGCTTTCGGAAAGAGGACAATGTGGCACTATACTCAAGTTAATACGTACCATTTTAACAGTGCCACGTGCTAAGTATAGACAGAAGGTAAACGTAGTATTTTACTCCCCAACCGAAGTCAGGTGCCCTTTTTTACACAATGGATAAAGTGAGGAAATGTCGTGTAAAGTGCCTTTCCCAAGAGCACAACGTCGAGGGAACGGCGGGTATAGAACCTGGGACCTCTAAGGTTCCGAGCCCAAAACTCTACCCGTCACGCCACAAGCCGTGGTGCACGTGTATGGGTAGTTAATGAGATCAGGAAGAGTCATTGCGATTTTACTTCTACTAGCAGCACATATACATACATGGATTGAAATACATGTATATTGTCCTTTGTCATATTTCTTCTTCTGCTGCCAAATCTTCAAATGGATTTAACTTTTCATTTTTTCAAAAGCCAACTGATCTGGAATTTGGTATAGGGGTAGCTTTAGCACAAGAAACAGAAAATGGGTCACATAGACCAGTCCGTTTTTCATAGGGGTGTTCTGGAAGAGTCCATTCTTGTGTGTTCTTGGGGCAAAAAAAATCCAGTTTGGAGTGGGATGATGTTGTGGGACAGGTCAATTCCTGCAAAAGGTTGATATGGAACAGTACATTTTTGCATAGGGATAAGATGGATTGAAATATGCTGTATTTGCTCCCAAGCAAATGTCGGCCTTTCTAGTTAACACGTGATGGATAGCACTATGGCATTAAGAAATTCGCAAGAAACTCTCTAACGTTATTATATTTCTTCCATTTCTGGTTCCTGCAGTCTGTGCCTGGTGGAGAAAAGTGGCTAAAAGGAGCCGCTCCCATAGAGGATACCGCTATGGCCGTTATACGGGGAGGGGCGACGAGAGCGCGGGAGATCTACTATCCTTTTTACACGTGGCCTGTGTCCAAACTTCGGGCGCTGATGCCACAGCTAATAGACTACATACATGTAGCTGCTAGCGTGAACATTGGTCCTAAAATAAATGATTAGGACAGAAGAAAGAGACAGAGAAGGATAACTTTTTGGTGAAACCTGCTATGTTGATTTGATTATATGGATGACATCCTTTGCGGACCCTAAGTATAATCTGAGCCAAATCTTTCCTACAATATATGCAGGTACACATTATTGCATGTTAGTAATACAATGAAATTTCATATTGTACTTCTAGATCAAACAGTATTTGCACGTATTACATAGTTACTTTACATCAATTTTGATACTGAAATGACTTTATCTTACAGCATTCAATCATAAATTAAATTATTCGGTCTCAAATCTGGATACTGAGAATGTTACCTCTATAATGAATAGACATTTAGGGCAAAATCAAAAACGGGCTGCAACTTTAAGTTGAAAATTTTTGTTCTGTATGAAGCTGGAGCTACTAAAGATCAGGCTTTGCAGCTTGCCAAAGTCTTTGTAATTAGATACTTTTTTGAGCTCCGTAAGGATGGCCTATTGAGAATTATTGTACACACAAAAGTGAAGGCTCTATTCTATAACTGACGAAACAGCAACTGTAAGTTGAAAATTTATGTTCTGTAAGAAGCTGGAGCTTTTACTGAAGATCTTCTTTTGGTCTTGTAGCTTGCCAAAGTCTTTGGAATTGGCCACCCTTTTGAGATTGTTAAGGATGGCCTATCAGCACTTATCATAAACAAAAGGGAAGGTTCTATTATATAACTGGCGGAGAGACAACATTAAGTTGCATAAGTTTTTTGTCTATGCTAGAACTAATTAATAAAGATCTTTTTCTGTTCTTTGACTTGCCGGAGTCTTGGTATTGGCCACCTTTTTTGAGATTTCCAAGGATGACCGTCTAATAGTATTGGGAGGTATTATACACATTATTAGCAAAGGTTCTATTCTATAACAGGAGGGGCGGCAACTTTAAGTTGAAAGTTTTCATTCTGTAAGATGCTTGAACTACTACTGAAGATCTTCTTTTGGTCTTGTGGCTTGCCGGAGTCTTCGTACTTTGCCGCCCTCTTCAGTTCCGCCAGGATGGCCAATCGAGAGGGACCTTTGAAGGACTTCTGTAGCTGGGAGTAGGAGAGCTCCTGTTGGGGGGAGAGGAGGGCGTCGCCATGGGAACGAGGCTGACTGACAGCTCCTGATGGGAGGGGCTCAACCTGAAATGGCAGAAAAAAATTGTTGCAGCAAGAAAGTACAATTACTACATGGAAAACTACCAAGTTTGCAAATGACAGGATGGTGCAAAATGGTATAAGATGAAAGAAAAATCTTAGTCTAGACTTTCACTTTCAATTCATTTGTTTTTATGCACTAACAGCAAACTTTAAGGAAATTACAATGGTGATGTTGTTGAAATACTGCGTCACTTTAAAGGCCCTGACCTGTAAAATACTTTTTTTGGTTGAGTGATTGACCATTCTATAAAACCGCGCCATATTTTTTTGCAAGGTACTGCGGTATGATACTACTCAAGCCTCTTAGCCTTATTTGAGGCCGCAGGGACAGTGGGTTGTTATCTACTGTCTAGGTATGTAAGGTGGAGCCCATCCCTCTCCTTCACCACCTTTTACCTCCCCAACTTTGTTGATTCTTAGATTTTTTCAGAAAAAATTGGACAGGTAAAAAAAAAAATAAAAATAAATTTTTTCAAAAGGTCTGGGGTGAAGATGTGAGGCTTACCTAACACACACAAAAAAATAGCCTGAGGAGTTTAATTACACATTTTATACAATGAATCCCTCCCTTTGATTTGTTACATGTACTAATGTTCTGAATGATAGGCCTTGTTTTCAGACTGAAATTATCTGCATGTGGATCTGAATGGTAATATTTACAGGTTTGTGATAGCAAAACTTAATGTATTATTTTTTTGTGTGACATAATTTGAATTCTTTCTTTTTTTGAAAATGAGAAAATTGGCAAATCCGAGAAGCAACAAATAAAATTAGTCCAAACCTGTTTGCTGGCCGCAGTTGCGCTTGACCACGAAAGCGTTCTGCCTCGTCCTGTCTTCGCTTCCCGACGAGCCACGTTACACAGCGAGCAGGACCAATGGGGCGTCCCCTCGATCATGTGACAACAACCAACAGACTGAAGGCACGACGTGTGGTATGCATGGCCACAACTGGGGGGAAAGACAGAATTTCCAAGTTACAGGTGTAACGGGCTGGGTTATATATGCCACTGGTAAGAATAAATATCTGGGTATATACATTTTTTTTGCCAGCTATACTGGCTTAACATCATATATTAGCTTGATTAAATCTCACTTATAGCAGCTCGTCCCACATTGCAAGGAGGGGCCAGTTAAAGCCCAGAACAGCAGAGTCTGTGTTACACAGACTAGATCTTATATTTAAGTTGAAACAGAAGCATAAAGTAAACACAAATGCACTTATGTTTGAATGGGTTAAATTTTTTTGGAGGATCTGGAAAATGAAGCATTTGTGGTGGTTTTGAGTTCGCAGTAGCACCACATACTTTTTAGTTTTAGTCATACTGTAAGTGTAATTGAAAAATGTTTGTGGTGGTTTTGAGCTCCCTACAAAGGGCCACTGCAAAAACTGAAAACATAAAATGACCACAAACATTTCTGTATTACTATCTTTGCCAAGAAGGTTACGTTTTTGGCATTGTATAGTTTTACAGGAAGGGTTTGCTAGCTGTTCCCCTTTAACGTGCTCAAAGCATTCCTCCTCTACATGTAACACTCGACCCCCATTTTACGTCCCATTTACACAGATACACACAGGAGATACATGTATCTTCTCTTCTGCTGGGTGTCTTTCTCTTAGTGTGTTTCTCGACTATTGAATTGAGCTTTGCAAGGGCTTACCTAAAGACTATAACTGAGTCCTGTTCCTCTGTAATGGAGAAGTGTTGCCCACACACACCACAGTCCTCCTGTCTGGGCACCAGACCTTTGTTTACAGCAGCCTTCAGGTTACAGAGGGACCAGTGCAGGTCATGGGACAACAGGCTGTTGGTAGTCTTCAGTAACGTCTGGAAAACATGGGGGAAAACTGTTCAAGCATTTTTTTAATCACCTTTATTGCAGTAGTACAAGATGAATGAATTGAAAAGAAGATAGCTAGGCCTTAATAATGAACAGTAATGAATGAATGAAGACCTTTATTGCACATTTTTGTCACACCGGGCTAAGTACAGGTCACAACAAGACATGTTGAAAAGATACAGTTCACAGATACAAAATGAGACTATTGCTGGATAAATTTAACTTCTCCTCGCTTTTCTGTTATAGTGGAGATAAAAGAACAGATATGTTTTATGATCGATGGTTTGTCTACTTGCATTAGGATCAGTAAAATCTGGAGGGCTTAGTCCGGCCTGTATGTTATGAACCCACTAAGAAACAACCAAGACAATGCATAATCAAGTATTAGAAACCCCCCACATGGAAGTGTAATAGTCCAGGGGAGAGCCTCATTCTGAGTTAGTCAAACATTCCAATTTTATGGCATGATGAAAAACATCTAGAGATTAAAACGATTTCATAGTATTACATTTAACTCTTACAATCTCAAGACAATGAATTTCCTAACACACTTGTACAAAAACGCATTTAATCTTGGCTGGTATGTAAATGACCTGTTCTGCATGGTACGGGGGGTCTGTTGTAATTCAGGTGCTTTGAGGGAGTAATAAAACTAAACGTCAATATTTAAACTAAGGGTGGTAACTTCTGGACGAACAAATTCTACTTGACAGAAAAGAAGTGGGAACATTTTGCTACCCGACCACAGCAAGATGGCAGTAGGAGGTCAAACAGAAACAGAGTTGGACACAGCCTTTGACATGATACAGTCACATCTGGGTAAAGAGTGGATACAGCTTGCCTTGAAATTAGGTATTAAGTACAACGAAGTAGAGGATATTCTGAACAAGAGTGAGGGAAATCTGACGTGGAAAGTCCGTACTGTGCTGGAAAAATGGAGACAACAACAAGGGAAGGCGGCAACAAGTGAGAAATTACTGGATGCTTTGAAGCGTGCTGGTAGAAAAGATCTTGTCGATACAGTGAGAGACAAGTTATACCCATATTTAGAGGATACCTTTCCTTCAAAGCACAAAGAAGATGTGACTGAAAAGAGTGAAGTTGTCAAGACCCCCGAATCATCAGATACTGCTACAGCCGTGGTGTCTAGTTCGCAGCCAAAAGGAGACTCCGTAAAAAAGAAGAAAGCGTTACCAGGTACATGTACATCACAGGCTTCACTTAGAGTCAATAAAAACGTCAAGAGCAAGACTGGTAAAAAAACAAAAGGTGTAACAAGAAGGAAACGTCGTAAACAAAAGACTGACTCTAAAGGCATTGAAAGTGATGTAAAATTTGCACTAAATGCCATCGAAAGCATACAGCTTGCAAAGGAAAAGCTTAAGGAATGCTACTATCTTGTGATCGAATCATCTGTAAAGGAAGACCTTTTGGAGGTCATTTTCCAGATTGATGACACAGGGTTAGACTTGTGTAAGGACATTATTGCTAAACATTGTAAAGGTTTTGAAATTGGTAAAATGTGGTCATCGTCAATCTATGTACAAATGTTTCCAGAAACTGAGAAAAGCATCACTGCATTGAATAAGCTCCAAGAAAGCGGCCAGTTGGTTACAGACTTACAGTTAGAGTTTGAACAAATTGGGCTCGACTGTCCCTTAGAAGTGGATGTTATGTCGATGGAAGAGCTGGAAGAAGAGGTTGCAGAGATTGTGGAGGAAGCTATGGACATATTCAAGAAAGACGAAGTGTTACGACAAGGAAAACCTGAAGAAAGAAACCTTGAGAGAGAGGATGAACTGAGAGATGCACTGTTGCGGATAACGGCCTGGATGGGTGATGAAGACAATGTGAGGACACTCCTACAGGCAGGTGTGCAGGTCAACACAGCCAACTCAGATGGAGAAACACCGCTATGGAACGCCGTAAAGGCAGGGCATTCCAACATTGTAGCACTTCTGCTAGAGGAAGGGGCCGACACAGATGTTGTTGACAAACATGGCTCCTCCCTGCTTCTTTATGCCAGTTCTATTAGACACATCGAAGTGTGCAAAGTTCTTATACATCACACTGAAGCCAATAAGATGGACGAATATGACATTATGGAGTCCGACAATCCTCTCTGGATAGCCATAGATAATGCTGATTCACAGTTACTAAGATTTCTCATCAATGAGGAAACTCATATAAAGAAAGCAACCTTTAGCCCACTCTGTCTGTCAGTTGAAAAACTCATGCAGTGTGAACAAGGCATGAATGGCACAAGAGCCTGGGAAGAACATGTGCATGTCTTTGAGATTTTGGTCAATGCGGGAGAAAATGTTGATGCTACTAATGGACGTGGTGAGACCTACCTCACATGTGCCTGCATGCAAGGTTGCAAGAAGACTGTGAAACTACTTCTGGAAAACAGGGCTGATCCGAACACATTAGATTTTCAGGGAAGAACTCCGCTGCTTATGGCAGTCACGACAGGTAATGCAGAGATTGTGAAAATGTTGACACAGCAGTAGACACTGACTTAAACAAGGCAGGTAAAAAGGACATGACTCCACTGAGAGTAGCAACCTTGAGATACAAGGCAGAGGTCGTGAGAATCTTGGCACAAGCAGGCGCCGACTTGAACATGACAGACCCCACAGGTAAGACCCCACTGTGGCTTGCAGTTTCTAGTGGGCCTGCATATGTAGACATTGTGAGAATCTTGACACAAGGAGATGCTGATGTCAACAAAGCAGATAACACAGGAAGGACTCCGCTCTGGAAAGCGGCTTCGAAAGGTAACACAGAGATTGTAAGCATCTTGACACAAGCAGGCTCTGACTTAAACAAAACAGATAGCAAAGGAAGAACTCCGCTATGGGTGGCAGCTGAGAGAGGTAAAACAGAGATTGTAGCCATCTTGACACAAGCAGGCGCTAACGTAAACACGACAGACTCGGAACAAAAGACACCACTATGGATAGCAGCATGGAATGGACACATAAGAGTTGTGGAAGTACTTCTCAAAGCAGGTGCAGATAGTTCTCTCACAGATGACACTGGCAAAACCCCACATCAAGTTGCTATAGAAATGGAGCATAATGATGTTGCAAAGATGATTGAAGAGGAGGTTAGAAAGAGATTTAAGAAAAAATCATAACTAAAACCATGGGATGGAGTAAGTAGTAGTGCAGGAGTTAACAAGATTTCACTTCATGTAAAAAATCTATTTGCCCGAACTAACTTTTCCCTAGCCTAAAATTTAAATAACATTTTTCACTTCCCTGCAGCAATGGAATTCTTTTTTAAAATTATTTTAATTTCTGTGTTCACCTATGCTTGATGCCATGACTTTGATAAGTAACAAATATATCAAAATCTCACTGAGGGAAAGATTTTGCTTGCCCGATGAGACAAGTAGGTTCAGGACATGCACTTGCCCGGGACAATTGGACTAGTGGACTTGTCCAACCCTGTGAAACCTTTCTCATCAATGCATTTAGCAGTGTGTTGGGCAAGAATACGCAAATAAAGATTATTGTCATTGTCATTGTCAATATTGATCTCAATGAAGACAATAAACACACACCTTTACTTACTTGTACAACTTTGTTCCAACATAAACGGAAATACTCGCCATGAATTTTCGGTCACTCTCATCGGATCAAAAGTGGCGGAAAGACGAAATCTACCACTCCCCGTCTTCCCGCCGCTTTTGATTCACTTATGACATCATCACCTGAAAGTGACACCACAGTTTTTTTCAGACATTTGATGAAGATCAGCAAGTCTGACCAAAAATTTATGGTGAGTGTTTCATTGTACAACATATGAAATGTATTCTACCAACTTGAAGTTGAAAACAGAACCTGTTCATAGTTGTATGTATCTAACATCCCCAGCAGTAGCTCTCGGATCTCCCCAAATTTGCCGGTGTTGTAGGCCGGGTCCTGCATGATCTTCTGTAAGATGGACGGGAGGGCGATGTATCCCATCATGCTATTCAGGACGTGCCGTGTTAGGTCCTTGTAGGCTGATAGGGTACAGGAATAATTATATATCATTAATGAGTATTTCAGCATTTTTTTCTGGGAAATTTTTATAATTTCATAGTCTTATTACATAAGACTACGAAAAATGAAGCTATTAGTTTTGGGCTCCATTTGTGTGCATGTGTGTGTGAGAGAGAGCATGTATGTACTATGTGTGTGTGTGTGTATGTGTATATGCATGTGTGTGTGTGTGTATGTGTAAAAAATGTGTGTGTGTGAGTGTGTGTGTATGTGTGCATGTGTATGATGTACAGACGTATGTCCGTTTGTGTGTGTATGTATTGTTATTGTTATTGGGGTGGGCTGACTACTTTCTCTTCACAGCCATGGGCTGCATTGTGAAGGTGGGGCTAATCACAAGGGTTTTTTTGGAGTGGCTACTATTCGGTGATAACTGACATGTAACCTCAATATGGCAGCAATATGAGTGTGTTTGTTAGAGTGTCTGGAGCAATAACTATAGTAACTTAATGTATCCTGAGACCTTACCTTGTATCTGTTCCTGTGACAGACTGTCCCTGTGTTTCCTCTGTGGTGACAACATGACCTCCATCAGCGGAAACCACAGGCCCTCCCGCTCCTCCTCCTGCATCTTCCCAGAGTTCCTCTGGAGGATTTGAATGATGACCAGTAGGTTGGTCTGTACGGAGCTGACGGCCACCTGCGTCTGGGAATCCTATTGAGCGAAACAAAGTGAACTTTATGTGTGAGTGGCTCAAAACCTTAGCAGTTCTTTGGCCACACATGAGGCATCATATTGAGGTCAAATATTCTGAATTTTAAAATCTTCAGTCAGATTGACGTTTGTAACAATTATTTCCAAAATATTTGTGCCATTTTCAATTGTCACAACGCGAAAGAAGCAAGCTGCAACCAAATTCTGAATATTCTGAGATATGTTTATAGACCAATAAACAATGTTTGTGCTATATCCCAGAGGCAGGTCATTGAACCCTGGCATAGGTCAATGACCTCCTCTGTTACATGTACATTCAACACTGTTACTTATAACCCAATTTGCAATGTTATCAACTGGTCTGCAACACTGGTATCAAACGTTTTAACAGCCCAGCTATGACATGAATATCAGTTACATGCCACAGTTCCATGGATGTATTTCAATGATGCAACTACAGAAGAATCAAGACATTGTCCACATTTCAGCTCAAATGTCAAGTTCATTTCCGTTTCACCATGGCTCCAAGTTCAATTGTGTGCCAAGTTGAAACACCACATCTGGTTTAGGCTACATCACCTTTATCTACGGGGTACCATATATCTGTTGACTTGAAAAACAAGCTACAATTGTTATATCAACAAGTTGAAAGCGGTTTCAAATTGCAATATTTTCAATATATTGATTACCTTCAAGACATGATTACATTAATATATATCATTTTGAAACAACCATCCATCAACTTGATGCTTTTAAAAACAATGGATATACTAAGGTTACCCCCAGATAAAGGTGAACTAATCTTTAAGTTAGGTTGCACTGGTAATTGTCAATATACAAAATACCTGTATCTAACTATACCTGCACTTTAATTTGAACTGCATGTGCACGTGTGACTTTGTGACTTTACATTAAGTATAAGTTTATCTTCAAAGTTCATCTGAGTTCGAAAGAGTCACGCCTTCACGTGTTGCATAATGTGACAATTTTTTCACACAAGCTGACTGCAGTTGGACAGTTGAAAAGTTGGGTAAGTACAATTTTTGTGTTGAAAATTACAGTGCAACATTATTTCAGAATATCAAGTTTTGTACAATTCATATCTATAATTTGTAGAATGTCACAAAAAATCTAGGTTAATGGGCCAATTGGTACATGTACTTTTGACCCATATGTACCGTATAACATTGTGCTACGGGTATTGTATACATTTTCCACACACCTGGCATGATGCAATGTTTGTACAATGTCGTGCACTCATGCGTACCTGTTACTAGAGGTTACCAGTGAAATACTGTAAATGCCTTAACATTTGTGTTTATTCAATTATGGTGGTAAAAAAAAAATTGCAGAAAATAAGGTGGTTGCAGTGGTTTAAAATTTGTAATAGTGCAACAGTCACATACTGCAAACACTTGTGGCTTTAAGTTCACAACAAAGAAGTTTACAGCAAAAACACAAACATAAAACTGCCGTGAGAACTTCAAGAGCTACGGTAAGCGTCTTTGCCGACGTGACCTAACCAGTTTAAACACAAGACACAAAGAGGCCATGGGCAGGTGGTTACTGGTCCCTCAAACACCTGGGGCCAGGTAAAAACACCAAAATGGGTATTTTGGAGGGCCACGTGGAATAGAGAGCACCAAGAAGACTATTCTAGGGTGCCACTGACTTAGGTGTCTGTTGAGAGCAGGTTAGTTTTGAACTGTTTCTGTTCAGAAATAGAATGACTGTATAGGGGCCCACAATAATTGCCCTACAATTGTTCAACATAATATATAGAGTGTAAATTGGGTATTTCGTTTCCTTGCTGTTTCAGTAGTATATTTTTACAGTAGTTGCTAGCCCTCCCCCTTTATCGTCCATGATTGAGTCACTTCCTCGGACAGGCCTCCATTTTATGTCTATTCAGAAAGATGGGTGCAGCCCCAATTACGACAGAGACACCCTTCCTAGAATTTGAACAGTTAACGTTACCAGTTACTATAAAAGTTAAGCTAGGAGCTAAGAGCTGATCTGTGTGAGGCTGCCGCCAGTTGAGCTACATTCAAGGAAGTCCCTTTTCTGAGAGGTAACTCAAAAATTGAGCTACATGTATTTTGATTTCATATCATTTGTAGGGAAAGCTGTGTAATTTATGTACTAGTAAAAATTGTCATGAGGTAGCCAAATTTGGCATTTTCCTTCTTTTGTGGAGTAATCAGTTAGGCACACTCCAGTCAGAAGGCTAAATTTTCTCTGGAAACACTGAGTCTTATATCTTGTCACTGACCCAATAAAGTTAAATCTTTATAATATTTAACAAAAATAGTGGACCCCACAACAATGAAAGAAGAAAAGTCAAAAGACAGGCAAGGTTCATTGTCAAATGTAACGTTACATTAGGGCTTGCTTTCTTGCATAAAATGCTTGGTCGTCCTTTGAATAATCCCATGGTCAGTTTCGCTTTCACTTTATTTGTTTTACCAGGAGTATACACTCAGGTCGAAGCTAGACTTGTTTTCAGCAGTCATGGACTTAACGCTACATGTTACTAGTTACTGCAGTAATGGACAATTTGAAGGTCACTAGTACACTCTTATAGGTTGGGAGGTATACAATTATTTAGAAACCAAAGGCTTGTCAAAGTCTGAGCAAAAGTCAGCCTAAAGGTATAAACAACTAAGTTTTCATTCAAGTACCAAGAAAAGCTGCTTGGGGGCTAAACTTGACCTTGGCTGTGTTCATGCAAACACGTACCCGCATACCAAATATCATTACAGACCAAATCTGACTCCTAAAACTTTGAAGATTCTTATCAAGGTGTAAAGATGAATAAGGCTGCCCTCTAGTGGTTTTTGTTCAAACTGCAGCTTCCTTTGTCAACTATCATGTGATCAGATGACTTCCTCAACAAATCCAAGATGGCCGTTGTTTAGTTTTCCTCGGCAGAGAACTAGAGTTTCTTTAGAAGTTCATTGATGGCTTTCTGAATATTAAGCACACTAAAACAAGCCAACTGTGGGTGCACAAGACAGGGAAGGAGCTGGTAATCTAATATTTTGCTTTGTATGGACATCAATTTGTTGTTTTTTGTGTGTGGAAAAAAATGATAGTGTGGGGGAGGGGGGCACTGGAAGATTGCATAGTTTACTGTATTATTCACTTAAATGTCTTCTCGATACCAAACTTTTGCGTTATGAGAAAATTTAACTTGTTTGTGGAACTAAATGTTCATGGTGGTAGCAGGTGTACAAAACCAATGAAAATTTTCATAATCTTTCAAAGAGATTCAACAACGAAAATTAAGAACATGCTCCCAAATAATGATCTATTGGACATAAAAAAAATATTAGCCCTGCTACACATAATGTGTATGTGTGAACACTACTACTGACAATAACTGTAACGTTATGTCCTTACGTAATACAATTGTAGGCTAACCAATCCTTGTTGTACAATGTATTTACAGGGGGGCAAGCAGAGGCATTGTCTAGCAGGACTCAGACAAATACAACTAACGTTACAACAAAGTAAAGAAACAACGAAAACATGGCTACTGCAGCACCATTAAGCCTCGAAGAACAATTCAAAGAAGACCTGTCCTGTAGTATCTGCTTGGACCTCTTTGACAGACCCAAGGTTTTGCCCTGTCAGCACACCTTTTGCCACGACTGCCTAATCGACCACGCGGCAAGACGCGGCATCTTCAAGTGCCCAAACTGCCGTCTTAGAGTCCAGCTTCCGCGAAACGGAGTGGCGGGTTTGCCCGACAACTACCTAGTTACGAGTCTGTGCGAGAGATTTGAACAGTCGCCACAGTTCGAAGGACGAAAAGAGCGGTCGCTATCTGGCGACACACCCAACTTTCAACATGTACCAGAGTGCAACATACCTGTACGTTTTGAAGAAAGCCGTTGTGATAGAAACCCTATCACACCTCTCGCACAAGCCCAACAACCTGAACAAGAAAGTATTACTACTCTTCAAGGCCAGTATACCGAGCGCGGGAATATCGTAGCAAGCGAAACGGGACCCGTCAAGCAAAATCAGAACGTTCTCCCGCTACAGAAGGTGACGTTTGGCGGAAAGGGGCAAGAGGAGGGGCTATTCAACCACCCTGTTGGTGCGACGGTGTCTGACGATGGGGAAATTTTTGTGGCGGACTATGGCAACCAGAGGATCCAAGTCTTCACCCTACAGGGGGAATATCTTTCGCAGTTCCCAACTGTGGTGTCAGGTGAATAGACAATTTTGGTTTCATTTGTTTGGAGCCCAATTTTTGTGTTTCCTGATAGCGTAAACATACTGTTTTTGCTGTGTGTTCTTCTTCTTCTGTCAAAAGAAAGCAGATGTCGGGTGACCCCTTTTCTTTTTATTTAACAATTACTATATGGTGAGCCTAATGGTATAGAAATTTCAATACATTGTAATAATGTTAATGACCCCAAAACCAAGAAGTTGTAAGGTAGCTCTTTTTACAGAAGACTACAAGAAATACATTTTGCATTTTTGCATAAATGTTGTTGCCTTTCTAGTTTCTTGTTAATTTTCGTTGCTATATCTTTCCCTTCAAGCTTGTGATGAAATACATTTTTGTCAGTTTCAGATCATAAAAAAGATAAAATTTTGTTTTCGAATGAAACAAGAAAATTTCTGTTCTTAGAAAGGAGTTTTTGCAATGTTGTAGTTCTATATTAAAGCATCCTCTTATTTTCTGTCTGGTGAATAGAAAATTTTGGTTTCATTTGTTTGGAGCCCAATTTTTGTGTTTCCCATATAATTTTTTTAAAGGATAGGAGCTTTTGCAATGTTGTAGATGATGATTTTAAGCATTTTCTTGTTTTTTTTTTCTGTCAGGTGAAGAGACAATGTATCCACATGATGTGGCAATGGACAGGGAAGGGAACCTGTGGGTGGTGGGGTGCACAGATTCCGCTGGCTTCGGCATAAAGTACACCAGACAGGGAACGGTCCTTACAAAGTTCAACCTACAGTACACGGAGTGGCGACGGAGATCGGCAGTTGCCGTGGACACCCGAAGGAACCACGTTCTCGTCACGCAAACCCTCGGGAACAAGGACAACCTACACGGCCAAGTTCTGGTGTTTAAGTCGGACGGGACGCATTTGCGAACAGTGGGCTGGGAACAGGGAATGAAGGTTCCTTGTTACATCCATGTAGACGGACAGGGCGACATCATTGTGTCCGACTGGGGTAACAACAGCATCTACGTGTTCAACAGGTGAGACTGCCAGAAATACGGATTCAGCCATACCAATTTAATTTGTTGCTTCTCAGATTTAAAAAAAAAAGAAATGGACCGGCAGGTTGAAAAAAAAAATTTGCATATTAGGTCTTGGGTGAAAATATATGGCTTAAATAGTAAAAAAAAACAGCCTGTCAGGAGGAGTTAAATGGCACATTTTTTATACAATGAATCCCTTCTTTTGATTTCTTACTCATTCTTACTCCTTTCTTAACACTGTCCTTAATAAAAGGCATTGTTTTTAGACTGAAATTATGTGCATGTGGCTCTGAATGGTAATATTTACAAGTTTTTGAAAGCAAAAACAATTTGCTATTAGGACTTTATTTTTTTGTGTGAAAATGAACAAAATGGACAGAGTAATACAAGAAGCAACAAATAAAATTGGTGTGGCCTAAGAATGATAGTTTTGTTTATATCTCTTATTTGTATCTATCCAAAATGTTTTTTGTGACCTGTACTTCATTCAATCATTTATTCATTCAGCTAGGATTTTATTATAGGGAGTCTAAATTTCTTGGTGAGTCGCGTTAAGTGATATAAATGGGGGGCATCCAACTTCCATGGTGCATAGTTTTTGAGAAATTTAAGTTAAAATGCTGCATTCTTAGGTATTCTGCAGGGTAAAATTACTGTCAGAGAGGTCACAGTAAAAGACTATGACTACTAACAGATGACCTAGTGGCATACCTGGTCAATCAGAATTTCATGCTTGTTAGAGGATCTGCTCCCCAGTGTTATGGTGTCTAGTGCATCCAATTTCTTGTCATATTAAGAAAAGCATGTCCAAATGACACCATGACTCATTCCTGGCTAAAAGACTGTTCATTCAATCAATAGGGATGGACAGTTCCTGTTCAACTTTGGAGAGAGAGGAAACGAGGCCGGCCAGTTGTTTCTCCCGCGAGGGGTCTGTACGGACGAGGACGGAAACATCTTCGTGGCGGACAGCGGAAACCGACTCGTGAAGATGTTCGACAGGGACGGACGATTTCTCACGCTCGTTGCGAAAACGAAGGAGCCGTGGGCTGTTGCCATGGCAATGACAGGACATTTGGTGGTGACCGACTGGGGGAAAAATACAGTCTACGTGTTCTACAACTAAAGTAAAAGTGAGATTACTAATAGAATATGGCTGTCTAGTATCTCCAGCTTTAAATTTTTTCATCTCATTTTTTTGGAGGCTATATTCAACTCAAGTTTGTTATAACTCTAAAACCTGCCAAAATACATTTTTATCAATTCAGATCATAAAATTCAGATATTTTTTTTCAGATATGAAAAGTGAGAAAGTTTTCCAACAAGCAAATTTCCATCCCTAGACATTTAGGGATAGGTTCTGGAGATAGCCTTAAATAAGAGTTTTTGCAATCTTGTAGAATTATCAATTTTTTCTCTCTTCTTTTTGCACCCTATAATTGTTTCAAAAGGATGTCTTCCACGAAATTTACTTCATGTGGCCAAATTCTCAAGAAAAGATTGCCAACATGGAACAAGAAAGGGTTATTTCTCCACATTCCATTGAAAATTCTAAGACTCGTGTTTGTATCACCCCCAGTCTTACCACAAGCCAGTAATGTTTCTCCTTTCACTTTTAATGAGTACTTAGAAAGCACCTCAAGTTTTACCACAAGCCAGTAATATTTCTACTTTCAGTTTAAATGTGTTCTTACATGTACAAAGTACCTCCAGTCTTACCACAAGCCAGTAATGACAGTTACCAGCTGTAGCCAGTCTGTGAGTAATATAATTTTTACTTTAAGTTTGAAATGTGTACTTAGAAAGTACTTTCAGTCTCACTACAGGACAGTAATGTTTTTACTTTAAGGTTGAAATGAAAGAACTAATAGAAAGAGCCTCCAGTTACACCACAAGCCAGTAATATTTCTACATTTAATCAGATTAAACTTCAAATGTGTACTAGTCTTAGAAGGTATCTTCAGTCTTACTATTGCCTGTAATGTTTTAAGGTTGAAATAATAGAAAGTACCTCCAGTTTTACTTCCAGTCAGTAATATTTCTTTAGGTTTGAATGTGTACTTCAATATATAGAAGTGCCTCCATTCATCATGGTCGCATTAGCCAGTAATATTCTACTTTTAAATTCAGTTTAAATGATTGTGTACTTAGAAAGTACCTCCAGTCATACCACATTAGCCAGTAATATTCTACTTTCAGTTTAAATGATTGTGTACTAAGAAAGTACCTCCAGTCATACCACATTAGCCAGTAATATTCTACTTTCAGTTTAAATGATTGTGTACTAAGAAAGTACCTCCAGTCATACCACATTAGCCAGTAATATTTCTACTTTAGGTTTAAATGTACTACTTAGAAAGTACCTCCAGTCATACTACATTAGCCAGTAATATTTCTACTTTAGGTTTAAATGTGTACTTAGAAAGTACCTCCAGTCATACCACATTAGCCAGTAATATTTCTACTTTAGGTTTAAATGTGTACTTAGAAAGTACCTCCAGTAAAATCACAAGCCAGTAATGTTTCTACTTTCGCTTTAAATGTGCATGTAAAAAAGCAACTCATGGTAAAAAATTACCACAAGCCAGTAATGTTTCTACTTTAGTTTTAAATGTGTACATAGAAAACATCTCCAGTAATATCACAAGCCAGTAATATTTCTACTTAAGGTTTAAATGATTGTGTACTTAGAAAGTACCTTTAATCTTACAAGTAGCCAGTAATGTTTCTACTTTCAGTTGAAGTGTGTACTTAGAAAGTACCTCCTACCTTACTATATGCCAGTGATATTCTTAAGGTTGAAATGTGCACTCATAGAAAGAACCTCCAGTCATACCACAAGACAGTAATCAGGGATCGAAATACTTTTTTTTTGCTACATGCAAAATTGCAAGTTGGCAAAAATTTTACGTGCAATTTGAAAAATTTACATGCAAAATACAACTAGGCGGCGATGGCGACGAGTATCGATAGCTTGAATCGGTGAATTTTGATTACATCTAGTAAAGTTACCGGAGAAAGTTACTGGCAAAAACAAGAAAGGATAAAGACACACGTCCATTTGTCTTTTTGTCTAAGAGTAGGGGGTCTAATTCCTCAGTATTTTTCCAATAGGCCAGGTATTTGCAACATGCAAGATTGCAAGTTCAGAATAATTTTACATGCAAATCTCAAAAATTATGTGCAAATTGCAAGTTAAGTAAGTGTATTTCGAACCCTGGTTATGTTTCTGCTTTAGTTTACTTAAAAAGTATCTCCAGTCTTTCTCTTAACTCCACACGCTTTTATATTCTAAGGTATAACTATCATCTTATTCTGGTGAATAAAATGTTGGCGAAAAAATCCACAAGCTACTGTGAGTCAAAATCTGTTTCATTGATTCACACAACACTAGTCCATGACGATGTCCTCCAATATCTACAGGGTTTAACAAGTTTTCTAAAATTCACTTGTCCTATCGGGCAAGTACATGCAAAATTGACTTGCCCAAACCAGCTTTCTGCTTGCCCAAAAATTTAATCAACATTTTTCACTACTTTTTTTCACGTGCAGCAATGGAATACTTTTATCATTGGCTCTATTTTTCTGTGCTGACCAATGCTTGATACAGTAACTGTCATAAGCAACAAGTATATCAAAATCTCATGAAAAAATCCTATCGGACAAGTGGGGAAGGACATTCACTTGCCCTGGACAATAGGGCTAGTGGACTTGTAAAACCCTGATCTACGTCACTCTGGCAATCACAAGTATGTGTACATTATATTTGACTGTTTATACTAAAACATACAATGTATACAAACTTAAGCAACAATCTTGATGCTGATTTGCAAATGCACATAGGCAAACAAAACGGAACTTTAAAGGTACACTTTTGCAACATTTTGACCCCAAAATTGTAAATAAAAACCTTTATCACAACCACTTTTCAGCATATTTGCACCATTATTCTTTATTTTCAGTGTTTGTGAACTGTGCAAAAACACGCTGTATACAATGTACAAGGGCCACCCACAATCCATCTCAATTTAGGTCACTATATGGTTGCAATCGGCAGTGTTTCTGTATCTATATACAAGACTGGAAATTGCGTGGCCATGGCTGCATTTGAGAGGTGGCTGCTATAGATTATTTCTGAATGCTTAGGTCAATGGGAAAAATCCAAAGGGACCAACAAAAAGTGACCGCAATGGCCAGGTGTCCACTATAATGCATTAGTGGCTGCTAGTATAGGTTTGACTGTAGATGAAACATGCACAAAGCATTATGAGTAAACCAAAACTAGGGGGCCCAAACCTACGCCACTTACACTCCGCCCCAGAGTTCAACTGCAGTACTGTAACAGGCCACTAGGAGGCCAAAAATCTAATTGTTTCTAGGTCTCATCAAGACCTTAGTGACATACCAAATATCATCTAGTAGGCATTCTAGAGTTATGCTGGTCTTCTTACACACCGATAAACATACAAATGCTACCCAAACTAGAAAGGTAATATTTGCAAGCAAATACAGAATGATACATTCAGATGTTGTAGTCTAACACTGGCAACTGTTTTTTTCATTCTTATTTGAACACATTTTCTAAATGTAGTGACCCGAGCCCCTCTAGATCTGACATTTGCTACATTATGTAACCGAACACCACATGGTGCCTGCTACTTTACCGGTTACCATGGTGACAGCCGTCTGGTCCAGGTCGTTGACCTTATTTGTGCGGAAAAGAAGAAGAAACAAAGCAAAAACAATATGTTCCCTTCTGTGAAGGTAACATAAATATAACTTTCTTGGCGAAGGTAATAATATTTTCCCACCTGTGTAGGAGTGTTTGCGCTGTCAGACAGCATGACTTGGTTCAGCACCTTGACCTTGCTGACCAGTGTCTCTAACATGATGTTGAATGCCCCCTGGACGTCTCCTGCCTTCTCCAGTAGGTATGCTGTAGCCTCCAGCGACTTGTGCTTTCTGCAGATCTACAAGTAGACAATAAGTCCTGTTATTCTCACGCTATCAACATTATCGACTCATCAACATTGGCCTACATGTACCTTTAGAATGCAGAGGTAGCTGGAGACTCAATGGTTGGCAAGAAATGGTAGAGGCTGCTTTCCCTAGATAACACTCGGCATTTAGCAATGACTTAAAAATGGTACATATAGAAACTGCTTTCTCCAGTTAGCTCTTGGCATTTGGGAATTTAGGGTTTCAGTTATTAGTAATATAGTTGTAAAGTACATACATTTACATGTACTACTACTATGCAGTGCACTGCAATCATGTACATGTAAGCACAGCATAACAAAAACCTGCTGGGAAGCCCAAGGCTACACTACTTAATATTCCCTGCCCCAAGAGACTAAAACATCATGACCATAGCATATCCAGAACACGAGATATCAAAACTGGAAGTTCTGCTGTGGCCTAATAGAAAACAGCTAGGGGCCCATTATCAAACTTGTGCTTCATTTTCCCAACTCCTACTCACATACCAATTATCCTAAAAGATTCACCTAACACATCTCATCTTATTCTGGCAAAAACATAACGTTTCTTGGGTGGGTAAGAAAAATTACATTTACATGTATCTAAGAGTACACACCTGCAGTGTTTCCTCCAGTCGGTAGGTGTCGTTGTTCTTCAGGAATGCCATGACACCCTGTGGGTTGTATCTACACATCAGGTCAATGTACTTCTCTGTCACAGACGGCTCTGTGGATACTGGGTCCTTCATCATCACTTGCTCCTGTACAAAATGGACATTGTCAAACAAATTTAGCATTTAACTTCTTTGAGTTCCAGACATTTGATCATGTTTATTTGAGAGGGTCAGGAAGTAAACAAAAGTCTTGTTGAGCTAAAATTCATGGAAATGTAAAAAAAAAGACACACACAGCAGGTACATGATGATGATGTAACAATATACTATACTATAAAATACTCTGTACCTTATGTCTGTAAGTAAGGGCTACCTAGCTAGTATGGGACTGACAGAGAGAGAGCGATAGTGAGGGAGGGAGAGAGACAGAGGGGGGGGGGTAGAGACAGAGAGAGAAAGAGAGATGAGAAAGAAAGAGACAGAGAGAGAGATAGAGAGACAGCGGGAGGAGGATAGAAAGATGAGAGAATTCAGATAAAGAGAGACGGAGAGAGCTTGTTTCGGTGCGATCAGATACGAAGATCGGTTGCAAC
>NC_049996.1:3654075-3656086 GCF_000003815.2 Branchiostoma floridae
GAGAGAGAGAGAGAGAGAGAGAGAGAGAGAGAGAGAAACCTTGTACATATATTTCATATTTTGTACCCACCTTGGTATCAAAGAGTCCCTGTAGGAAGTCATACAGCACCACAGGTTGGGGGTCCAGTTTGGACACTATCTCTGTCAGACTGTGGGCGAAATCTGTGATGACCAGCTGGGCAGTCTTCTTACTGTTGATGGATACCAGGTCCTGGTGGGGTCAAGGGGAAGCTTTTATAAAATTATTGATACAACAAAAAGTACAGCAACTTTGGTATGGTCTATAACAGACCTGGGTTGTAGCCAGCACCCGTCCTTCTGTCCTTTGACGGAATTTTGCAGCTAAGGATGGAAAAAAAATTTGCCCATTCCGTCCTGTGATGGACGAAAATTAATATGTAAAGATATGATAAAACTGTCTCCCTTGTGTAATTCTTCACCAAAACAGATGCCTTTGAACAACTTAGTCTACCAGCAAAATTTACACCTCAAAATGCAGGAAATAGCATTTCAGAGGGTCTAGATTTCAAAATTTTGACCCCCCTAGCGATGTTTTTATGGTTGCTCGATAGAATTCAAAATCGAGGGATGGAAAATGATTTCAGGCTAGCTACAACACTGGTCTATAAATTGTAAAATAGAAATACAAAATTATACTAACATTGAGCAAATCTACACCACGTGATAACAGAACTCTAAGACATGATCTACTGGGTTGAAAAAGAGGCAGAGTGCATTTCGAGTAAAAAAAACCCAACTTTTTTTCGTTGAATTCTTGAAACAATTTGTCAAAAATAAATCTAACATTACAAGATAGTATACATGTACGTCATATGTATATGAAAATTTATGTTACATTCAGGTGAAGCTAATTAGGGGTTTCAGGATATTTTCTCATTAACAAGGAACATTTTATGTATCTAAGGTAGACGCTGTTGTCAAATGTAAATCTGCTTTTGGGATGGCATTAAATGTATAAATAAATGAATAAAATGATAATGCACTTTGGCCCCTATATAAGGCACCCATAGTGCCGGGCCTTGTCTCCCAGAATACAATGGGATCTATGATTAGATCTAATCATGTTAATATGCTAATCGACCAATTACGACTCCGTTTACAGGATATATACATTCAAGAATGGCATTCTTCTATCCAGAATAACTCAAAACTTTCCATTTATTCTACGCTAAAGGAAAGATACGGACAAAAGAAGTATCTTTCGTACACAATTTCGAACTTCGTAGAGCATTTACAAAGATAAGAATCTGTAGTCACAAACTAAATATAGAAGCCGGAAGATATTCTAACCAGAGGTTTTGTCCATTCTGCCCAAATGAGATCGAAGACGAACGTCACTTTGTTATGGATTGTTCTCGATATGATGATAAACGCACAGAGCTGTTCACATTACTTTCCACTTGCTCTAAAGACTTTGCTACTCTCTGTTCGATAGATAAATTCACGTACATTCTGGGAGGCGATAATCCACATTGTTTACAAGTAGGCAAATATATCCACGATTCTTTATACCGTAGAACCAATAGTGTAAATGACATGCTAGACCCTTTATGTTGATGTATCCATACCTATAGATATCCATATATATGTGTTTAGTTGTACTGTAAGTAGTTGTTATACAATGTATAATGTAGACCTTACGAAAGTCGCTGTACTTTTGTCGTGTCAATAAAGATTGTCTAATCCCTGGATGTTAAGGTATCTCGGTTGGCTAAATTGGCATTTTGACCTTCCACTGTTTTCTTATTAATAAATTAAGAAAGAATGGAGCCGTAACGAATGTTGATAGATGGGCATTAGAGAATTCTAAATCTGATTTTTTGGGGGCCGAATTGATGACGTCATCATTTTTATTACCTCTGATATTATTTTTTCTATGACAAAATACAGCACTTTGGTACATACCACTGTAATGAAACTTTGTTTTTCGTTGCATAATGATGGAAGCTACAAACGTAGTGTTGTGCAAATTGATATCTACTAATGATCT